>NW_010266243.1:7692-26001 GCF_000690775.1 Eurypyga helias
AAGTGTTCAAGTCCAGTGTGGATAGGGCTTTGAGCAACCTGGTCTAGTGGAAGGTGTCCTTGCTTATGGGTGGGGTTTGGAACTTGATGATATTTAAGATCCCTTCAAACCTAAACCATTCTATGATCTATGATGACTATATTTCTGAATGTCTTCCGCTGTCTAGACCATGAATGAAAGACACCAAAAAACTTTAAGGAGTGCTTTATTTGCAACTTTCTGACCTAGCTTATGGCCAAGTAACCTTGCAACTGAGCTCACAAACTTGATCTCACAGTCTTGTGTAAGACACCTTAGTTCATTTTTCTAGTTCTAATCAGTCCCCAAAAATGCCTAAGCATTTTTCCCAAGGTTCCTGTAAACCTCCAGATTTTCAATAACTGCAAGTGTCCTTTGCCAGCAGGTAAAGTTGCCATGATACTGACATATGGCTGCATAATCAGAATTTCATCATCCTTCAATATATGGGTTTTTTCACTCTTGTAGAGGGTGTTTATGGTGAGATGAAGAGGTCTGTCTACAGTACATATGACATAGCTCCCCATGAAAGATGAGTAGCAGGAGAAAGTGAAGGAGGCAATGCAGATCCATAAAACACTTTCTACAACTAATCTTCTAGAAAAATTACTAATAATCTTGATTATGCTGCAGGAAAGTTCAAGGTGAAGTGATGGGTCACTGTTGCAAAACTGAAAAAGCCAGGGAGAGCAATCAAATTTATGCACTTATAGTCAGCTGAATTAGCTAAAGGAATTAAATACAAAGATGGATTTTTCTCCCCTTCCTGTATTTATAATACTGAGTAGAAAAAGAACTGACAGTTACTTCTTGCTGCTCTGCTTACAATGTTTTTGTCTACTGCATGTTTTATAAACCATATTGAACATAAACATAAGGCCCATCAAGTATCACTCCCTTTTTTCCACCTCATGCCCTCTTTGCACAGGTCTTCCTCTGTGCTGCTGTCTTTTCACCTTAAAGTGAGATCACACACATGAATAAAGGCAAGGGATACAAAAAAAGGCAACTTAATGTGGCCAATGATCAGTATTCAAGACTATCGAGCATGGCCTCTTAAAATGCCAATGAGATATAAACACCTCGATAAAAGAGCAAGTTCTCATCTGCCTGCCCTCCCATCCCCAGAATGCAGAGGAAGAATGTGGTTACTACAACTTTGAGGGGTTTGCAAGGAGATTCTTCTTTCCCAGTTGACTTTATGTGTTTGTTTATATAAGGTAAAGTTCTTTCAACTGTTGCACAGTATAAGGAAGACAGGAAAGGTGGAGACAATAAATTAAATCTTCATCTTCAGTAGGCGTGAATGGTACCTGTGTAGTTTAGGGAAAGGAAATCAGGTTGAGGAATGCACTGCACTATTAAGCCTGACCAGGTGACAGCATCTGGGGGGTTTACCTGTTTACCCCACTTCTACACAGAGATGTAATAAGCTGTAAAATGCAGTTGCTTATGTCAGGTGAAGGCTGCCAGATTCCTGGCTTACATATATGTGACTTGAGTTCTGCATAACTCTGGGAAAGATTCCTTCCCTTATATAAGTGCAGCAGATAGAAGTAGGTGTAACTTTAGTACCAGCATGAAAGTGGGAGGAGGTCTGGAGGAAAACCATCTGATAAAAAGTGAATAATAGAAAGGAGTCCCCATACTTTAAAGTACACTTTCTTAAATTCACTAGTAAGAGGCTGAACTCCCTTCTGCTCTCTGGTATATGATTTAGTGCTCTCTTATTCCTGTTTTCTGATCCTATAATATCTATCAACCTGGGTCAAATTCTGATTTCAGCAATTCAGGTGAAAATTTAAAGCCCCCTGAAGTACTCCTGCAAAGAGTATTGGATTTCTTGTGGATGCATATGGTTGTAAATTGAATACAGTTCTGGTCAATAACCTATACCTGACATCCATCTGTTCCAGGATTTCAAACTACAAGTTCTCATTTCTAGTATTCATCCAGATTTTTCTTCTTCATCATCATTATTGTTATTATTAATACTATTATTATTGAGTTAGGACCCAAAATATTCTGGGTGCTTTTCAGACCAGCAGAAGACAGTGTTTCTCCTACAGATTTTACAGTGTAAAGTAAAAGAGCAAAAGGTGATGGAAGCAGACATAATCTATAACCCAAGGGATCTCTATAGTAAACCGAATTTTATCAGAAATGCATTTGCCTATTTTAATTACCTTGTTTTCTAGCTTATATTACTAAGAAATTGGAGCACAGAAGATTATTCATTCACTTAGTGGTCAATTATGCAGGGAAAGTGCGGAGAGGTTTTTTGGTCTTAGTTCTTACCTCGCTAGGCATGAAAGACTCCAGACAGGAAGCGTCCCCTGTGTAGATTCACCAGGGTCTTAAAAGGGTTGAGTTCATGTTGCAGCCTTGGTATAATTTAATTAAAAAGTCAATCGACCATGAGACATACACCCATTGGAAAGGCTTCATTAATTCTGTGAACACTGAAACTGATATTCATAAACAAATGGATCTTCCCTCTCTGTTTTTCCCTCCATGGGTCAGTTCTCAGATCCTTCTGGCCGTCCAAACCAATAAAACAGCTTTACAGCCAGTAGCCACTCCCTTCTTGTATTTAACAGATTTGAACTTGAGCCAGTTTCAAAGACATTTTTGATCTGACTAGTTAAGTGTCAAAACTAAGGGCTTGAGCACTGTAGAGAAAAAACCCTGTCTCAACAACTCTCCCATTGCAATCCTGACTGTAGGTTCACTGTGTTGGTGAAGAACAGACATGCACTGGGGCAGTTTAGTGCCTCATTTTGCAGAATGAAGGTCATGCCTTGCCTTAGCATTACGAATAGCTACACTTGTGCAAATTTCCTTACGACAGCCAGGCTCTAAAGATCAAGACATGCAATCTCTGGACACCATTCCAAACACCCTGAGAACTGGCGGAGGAATCCACTGATCTGGACTGTTCTATGTCCAGTATAGGATCTGTCTTGATTACATGTCATTACTGTTTTACAGCATGTTTATGCTGCAGCCAAAGATGTGACCTCAGCATAGCCTAAGCATATTCATGTTTAGCTTATAATAGCAAAGTTGGCTATGCAGCGAGGACTTCTGGAGCAATCTGTGGATTAATGCAGACTGTAAGTCAACTTGGGACCAGAGTAAAGTACTTGAAAAACTAATATCAATATTTAACTGCATTTGGTAAAGCTAGATTGGGTGTTTACAAAACCTTCCATCATGTCTTTGACTGCAACACAGACAGATTTCAGAGCTAGAGTCCCTGAGCAGAACAGTTCTCAAGGAGTCTGCACAGTAAATATAAAGCACATTTGAATAATTCTGATGTTCTGATGTTGATTAAATAGTCCTAGCAGAAGCAATTCCAAGGTATATCCCTTCTTGCTATGAAAACCTTTACTTCCAGATCTCAGCCATTAAGATATAAACGTTTGTGGGGGTTTTGGCCACAATATGCATCACAGGCCAAATTAAAGCTGAATAGTGCTATTGATCCTCTCTCAAGCAGCACTTTGCATATCTGTGTTCCGGTCCCAACCTGTCAGACGGTTTTCAGATATTAAATTTTTTTGGCACAGCAGCCATCCATATACTCCATCTCTCTGTGGAATATAGTTTTAAATTGGCTAATCATTCATTGGAGTCTTCTTAAGGTAATGGTTACCACTTGTATACAAAATGAGGATCCAATACAAAATGCTGAACCCTTCCCTCAAAAAAGACAAAGTCCACCCTGGATGACATTAAAATGCATAACTAAGATTCTGTTTCTTCTGTTGCTCCAGAATGACTCATTGCTCTGCCCTGCTTTGTTCTTGTACGTGTCTGGGTGACATTCATTGCTATCTGCTTCACTTGCTGCCAGATATTAGCTATAGTGACAGTCCTTTCCCACCTGACTTTCTTATTACGTATGAACCTGGGAAACAAATGCAAATCTTATTTTGTTTATAAAGAGCCCTGTCAATCAAGTTTTTTTCCTCATGTTCCTTGGGACCAGGCTGTTATTGGCCATCTTGTGGGGAATGCAGGGATCCTGTCACCTGGAGATAGAGCGAGTTATCGCAGTACAGTCAAAGACAAAGTCGCAGCAATTGGGAGCATAACCTATCTTCTTAGCTTCTCTGAGGAAAGCACATCGCTTTCTCCTGGCACTTAAAGCACTGGAATACATCACAGGGAAGGAAGGGGGGCCCTGAATCCTTGAGTTAATGTCTGAGCAGTGCTCTTAAGATAGCCTTCTTCCTCAAACTGCCGTAAATGCCTAGCTAAGAGTTCCAGCAAGCGTTTGCACTGGTCCATTTTGCAAGTAAGTATGGGGATTGAGAGAGAGGTGCTGATGCATGGACTAAAGCAAGGACATGCCAACTGGAGCAAAACCTTATTTTGCTCTCTAGTCCTGAAAAAAACATCGGGAAGATTAGTTAAGGCCCTCCAGATAAGAGGTTTAAGTACAAAGAAGAGTAAGTGGAATGAAAAATTTTGTAAGAAGGAAGAGATTTATATTGGCTGCTCTGTATCTGGGGAATAGAAACCTTCCCTCTTTCAGGCTGCTTTGAAGAAGAATGACAGGAACGTGGAGAAGGTGTCTGGGATGGTAAGCATAGGGTGCTGGTATGGTCTAATGTCCGATGCTGTTAGAAGACCACATTTTTTCCCCAAGAATTACATCTAAAAATTGTAGGCATTAGTAATTAATGTCTACGCCTCAAAGGACCATGGTAAGTTGAATGTTGGCTAGCTGCCAGTTGCTCACCCAAGCCATTCTCTCACTCCCCCTTCTCATCTGTCGCATAGGGCAGCTCCTGGTGTCTTCCCACAGAAACCACCACTACAGCCCACCCACTACCCAAGCCTTGCCAATACAAAAGTACTGCACTTCTGGTCCTTCTGAATTAATTTAATGGGCTTGTAAAAATTCAGCCTTACTTGTGACAGGGTGAAAATGCTTTCAGCTGCCCTGGAAAGATTGAGAATTGATCCACTCTCATGCACTGCCCTTGCAAGAGGGAAAGCTCAGTCCTGCTGCAGGTTGGTATGAAGAGGTAGAGGGGTCTTTAACCTTAACTCAGAGAGATGTTTCCATGATGGGTCCAGAGGCTTGATTGACACGCTGCTTGAAGAGGATAGCTTCAGGGCTGAAAACTGATAAGTGACCACATCTGTAAAAGGAGACAAGTGAGCAAATCCCTTCCACGTTTGGCACCTGAGACGAGATCTCTGAATGGTCTGCCAGTAGATTGGAAGTGATCCCAGCTTCTGCTGTAATGCATGCATCCTCCTGAACAGTGTGGGATCACCTCAGAAGGATGTCTTGCAGCATGTTTTAAATACACATACACATAAATACATACACAAATGCAGGTGCATACATATCTGTATAACCTATACTTGCTTCCTGAGACAGATATATTCAAGCCCTCACATGCCAATCCATGTTCCTACACACCTGCGCTGGCAAGCTGTCAACATTCCTCTTCCTTAAGGTAACTGGGTTACTACTGAGTGGAGGGACTGATGAAGAAGGTAGTGAGAAGAGATGACTAGGAGAAAATAGCTGTTTCCCACCATCAGCAGCAGTGAGAGTGACACCTGAAAAGTCATCCATTATTCCATAAAAACAGATGGCATCAAACAATACACAATGTATGTAGCCAGACTTTTTGAACCTCCCCTCTGAACACTCACAGCAACTTGAAAAAAGAATTAAAACCTGAAGTCTCAACAATAAGGCACACTGTTTTACAGGGTGAGTCACTCGGCAGAAAGCAATTATCAGCTGATTTTAAGTGGGTGCCTGCTGCTTTCTTAAATGACCTACAGTGTGAAAGGGTTTTCTACAAGGGTGAAATCCACCCATAAAGAAAACTTTGATTTCTCTTTTATTTGTTTCAGAACAGCAGAAAATATCAAATATGTGTACCCTATCAACAGTAGTGAGTGCGGAAAGAATTTCATCTTAGTTATAAGGGTTAGCCTGTAGTGTTTTTAAAGAGACAACAGAAAAATCATACCTCGCTGTTTACACCATATGAGTTTTATACTCCTGAAGCTTAGTTGTACTGGATAAAATGAAATGGATTGCTTTGAACTGTACAGTTCTCTTGAAGTGTGCTTTTTGAATGCTAGTTAAAATATGGGTGCCTGTAATGTGTCAACACATTATTAAAGCTACTATGAGATCCAGGAAAGAGCATGTTTTGAAAAGCAAATTGGTCTCTAAGTTTCAGGTGGACGTGAGCCTCCTGTGGCTTACAGGTACTCCTTAAGTAAAAGTTTCTTGTTTCAAGCAAAGTCCTGTATATTCTAAGCTTTTATTTACATGCACTTATAAAATACTACTGTCACAAATTTCTGCCTAAAGTTCCTCTTTGATTTCATATTTAAAGAAAATAAAAACAAGGGTGGAAGAGCTGCATGTTGTGGTCACTAAGCCCCGTGTATGGAAGGACTTAAACATCCCAAATGTGATGTAGGAACTGCAACACATAATCCAGAATCGAATACAAGCAGAAAAAGTGAATTGATAAGGTAATTTTTATTCTGCACCTTTTTTTTTTTTTTTAATTTTCAATATGGCTAAACAATGATACAGTCCCTTCAATAGCATGAGAAATGCTTTTGTGAATTAACTTACTCCAAGATAACATTCTTGCTTCAAGAATGCGTAGCTTTCATGCAAGGGAAGCAACCAACCAAATTGCTATTCTGTTGGTCCAGTGGCTGCTTTTTAAAAGCATCAGCTTCCTCACATAGGTGAGTTGAATGCGTTCAATTCAACCATCCATTTCTATTGATTCAAAAGACATATTTCCAATCAGATACAGTTACTTGCAATGCTAACACTGGCAGATTAGCAGCTAAAGATTTTTTGGGGGAGGAAAGCTCTTCTAATTAAGATCCCACCAAGAGATTGACAGAAAAGTTTTTTATGTATAATAAGAGCCTATGGATGTACAGCATTCAAGAAGTGGCTAGGATCTCTGGAGTAGCAGCAAAAGTTTTAAAACAATCAGTGAGCATACAAGAATACAGGCAACTGTCTGAAAATCCAATTTTGCTGTGTGCACTATGAAATACTGAATGGGGTTCAGACTTGGGATACTAATATAAGGTGCTTATTGTTTCTCTCCCTACTGAGTTCCAGACATCAGTGTCAAGGTTGCCTTGGTAATTTGTTTGCTGGGCTGAGAGTCTCTGAAATCTGCCTGCAACAGATTTCTCTAAAAGCTGCAGGGAAGGAGGAGAAAAAGGGTGTATCTAAGTAATCGATTCAAATCTGTTATCACTGTCACAGTTACCTTTTAACTGTAAAAACTCCTAATATTTTTTTCACTCTTCCTATAAACTATGCGTTTAAAAATGTGGCTATGCCAAATTTTGGTAGCTGTTTGCTACAAAAGGAATAAAATAACTGAGTACTGAATCTCAGGGTTTTTTTTAATATCTTTTTTTTTTTTTCAAAATGTGTCTCAGACCAAATTGTAAGATTAAATACTCTTTGTAAAAGTGTCTTTGCAAGGCACATTCTATGAGTTATTTTAGGCCTCAGATTCAGTAAAGTAAATGGAAAATGCCCAGGAAATCCATTTTCTCTCTGTTCCACTTTAAGGTATTCAAACCTGAGTGCTGGGGATAGATGGTGGGAAGATGAAAATAGGGGTTACAAAAGAGAATCTGGTGGGTTAAAAATACCTCTGCAGAGCTTCAAGACCAACTCACCATCAGATCTGCCTTAATCCCCAACATATGAAATACAGCATGATTTACAGGTGTTGGCCTGCTTAATGTTATTTCATCTGTAGAAAATAACCAGAGGGATGAAATAAGAACTAGCAGTGTGTTCTCATCTGTCTACAGGCTCTGGCCTTGTAGCTACTGCTATGCATTATAAAACTGAATCTGTCCCCACTTCCTACAGCAAGCACTGGTCTTCCATCGATCTGCCTTAGCAGCCCACCTCTCACTGCCCGCTGCCCACTCACTCTGGCTGACTTGGAGAGTCTCACCAAAGTGATAGATTGACAACACTGCCAATCTTAACATCCATTTTTAATCAGTCCAGCATAACTCCTTGTCTTAGCAGAAACCTGCTAGCATTTCTTCCCCTGTGCTCCTCCTGCCAATGAGAGTAAAAAACACACCCGTGCTTCATAAGCAGTCAGTGCATCAACTCTTTGTGGTTTGAAGAATTTTACTTTTAGCAGAAGGAAGAGGTGGAATATTAAAATTGTCTTAAAATTTGCCCCAGATTACTGGATGTGAGAGAGTAAAGTCTTTGGTGTGTAGGTTATACCAAACTGCTGCATTTCAGCTTGCATTTGTATTTGGCCCAAACCCCCGTGGTACCCCTTTGGTGATGTCTTCTGTCACTTCTTGTCATCCAGAATTGACTCTAAAAGGCTTTAATTTTTTTAATGAAATGAGCCATTCCACTCTTCTCACTCACTCCTGAGGTAGGAGTTGCTCTGAGTAGCCAAAGCCACTACATCTAGATAGTTTGCTTCTAACTGATATGGCTGGAGTTTCCTTTGAGTAGCGACATTAACAATATAATCTCCCATTTTCCTTTCCAGGTCTATCTGTTGTTACACAGAGAATGCTTTATGCCACTGAAACATCAGGCAAATGTAGGCATTTGGATTTACGTTTCAAACCTGAAAAGTATTGGTGTACCTGAAAGCTTCTCTGTCCTTTTTCTAACTATGTCAAATTTTCTAATAAAAGACATATCCTCTTCTTGCCTTCTTTATCATAATAAATTCTGAATTTAGTCAGAATGCCAAAAATAACAGCTTTCTTTCTTGTAGGGTTTGTTTTTTTTTCTGTGATTTTGCATGAGCAGAGGTGAGGGTCAAATATCACCTGAAAGACAACATTTCTGGTTGTTGAGAACTCCCTCCTGCTGTTCTTGGACACCTTCCTGATTTCTGATTTAAAGCACGCAGTAGCTTGCCACCCCATGCTTTCCTGAAGTGTTGAACTGCCCTGGTCTAGTGGAGTTAATGAAATACTAATGGACAGAAGCCAAAACAGCCTTCAAAGATGCAGATGTGGAAATTACTGTTTGCATATCACTACTTTGCATAATGATATATAGCAAAAGCACACACAGATGTCTCTATAATAATATAAACTAAAGCTCAAGTGGGGTGCTGTGAGAGTAAAATTCAATAGGGTATGAAGAGTCCAGTCCTGTACACTGACCATAATCTTTCTAAGGAATAAAGCAGGATTGGTGTTAGCTGGGAGATTATTTTTCTTTCCTGTATCAGCCTTGTCTAAATAGTGAGTAGCAACAATATATGTGAGGCTTGATCCATCTCTATGAAACCAGTCTTGGTAGACCTAATAATTAATTAAATTTACACTAAAGAATTAAAGGAATCTGTGGAATACCCATATGGAAATGGTGGCATTTTCTACCATGGAAAGCCTATTGAAATTCAGAACTTTTGCTTCCTGTCTAGAAACACTTTCTTAAGATAAAACATTGAAGAGCTATATAGAAATTGCTTTCAAATCTATGAAAGTCAATATTTTAGGGTTTCTTTCAGGTTTCTTACACATAATTATAGCAAGGATATGGTTATGTATTTCATAGGATGGGTTAAATTCTTATAAAACATGGCTCTAATAAATGTCCTAAGATTCCAGAAAATGCATAGAATAGGTTACAATTAACAGGAAACATCACTGCTTGAAGACTCATGCTTGTGCTAACCTCTTGGGAGGCTGTCAGGGGATCTCTGCCTATTGCTTGAGAATATATACATATGCTATGTATCAAACACCAGCAGGAAAGCAGAGATGGATTCCCAGACATGTCATCTGATGGCTTCCAAAAGCTATTGTAGCTCAGAGTAAGCAATAACCTCAAGTTAATTTTCTGTTGGCATGGTGCTGCAAGAGATTAGGGAGGGAGTGAAAGACATTAATGTCTGTCCCACAGAGGTGCAATATATTGAGAATGTCAATGTAATCAATTATTCTATGACTTTACCCCCAAAAATGTAATCCTCATTTTACAGGTTAACTTTCAACATGTGCTATACTTTTGTTTTGTATTCATCAGCAGGGTAAAAATGAGAACAAGACCTTTTTTTTTTGACTGGATAAAATGGAAACCTGTGTCTTTTACTACAAAAAGGGGATGCTCAGAAGCCTTACACCAGTTTGATTCAGTTTACGATATGTGGGAGATGACTGAAATAAATGGACTTATGCTACTTATACAGGTGAGAGCCTCCTGTAATAATAGAAGCTAAATTCCAGCATTAATATCTTGGCAATGATGTGAGCTGAAAGTTCATTACAAGGCTCTAGTGTGAAAGTAAATTTCTCTAGCTTGTCTGCAAAGGGGACTTTGGGATGTCAACCTCATGCATAATACATTGGGAAGCAATCAAGGTCACATCCATGAAGGAACATAGTCAAAAGAGATGTGTCTTGTGAAATAAAGGATCACCCGATGAACAGCTATCACCTATGTCAATACTGTTCAGATCTTTATTGCTACTGACATCTCTTTAGCAAATCCATTAGCCTCTCCAACACAAGCTACTGCAGTAGCTAAAAGGAATTATTTTAAACACAAAAGTGTACTTATCAAATGTTTATGAAAATGTGGTGCTTCAACTCCACTCTCCATGACCACCACCAAACCTTATACTCTATCCTCTTGCTCTTTTCCTAGGATTTCTTCAGCTCTCCATGCCCATGGACCAGGTCCAGGAAGCCAGAGAGGACTGGGGGCTGTGACAGGAGCCTGAATCTCCTCCTACCTCTATCTCTTTGCCTGTCTATGCCTAGGAAGAAAACTTGTGAAGACCAATGCAAGTAACGTCAGACAATCAACTTGCCACAGTAAGGCAAATGTGATTTGTAGCACTAGTGACTTTAACATAACAACCCCCACAAAGGCTTTTTTTTGTTTTCCAAAGCATATCACCACTTTTCATATCTCATGAGAAAGGAAGCAAGTACTTTTCCAACTCTAATAATCTGAAAAGTATACAGACAAAAGGAATGGAAATCTGCAGAGATCTCCTTGGGCTGTCAGTTGACTCTTGTATCATTCTTGAGTGCTTCTCAGTCTTGAGCAGGAACTATTTTTGGCTTATTCTTGTTGAGCAGAACATTCCAAGTCAAAGTAGAACTAATTGTAAACTGAACTGTTTCCTTTGCAGGAAAATCATCCAAGCTCAGCCTACAAGAAACAGCACATAAAGAAGAAAAAAATCCAGCAAATTCTGCATTAACTTTCTTTCTCTCCCTAGTTATTTCCTTATGGACTCATTCATAATCCGTTCCAGCCTCATCTGCAAATTCGCTAGTTGGGGTTTTTGGTTTTGGTTTGTGGTTTGGGTTTTGTTTTTGTTTTTGTTTTTTTTCTTTTTCTTTTTCTTTTCCTATATCATTTTGGAACTGCTCTGCCTTGACGTCTACAAATCTTTTAGCCTCCAGCCTCTGCCTATTCACAGTCAATTCATATCCATCTGTTCCTGAGCCTTTCAATATCGAGTGTTCAGGTGTTGTGTTTCAGTTTGTAGTACATTCTTTCTTTCCAGCAATAGATTATCCAATACCACAGTCTCTGCTGACTTCAGTCAGCTTGTTAAAGCAGTGTCTGCCTATGGGACAAGCACCTCTGAGCCAACTGAGTGTAACCTTCCCCCACCCTTGACTTGGAAGAGCAACACGAGGGCATTTTAAGCCAGTGCTGGAAGTCAGCTGGGGTTTAAAAGAAGCAGTGTTTTCGCTGCACCTCTTCCTAGTGCCTCTGCTTCCTTTTATCAGAAGATGAGTTCATTGTCCTGAAAGCATAGTTAGACTAATTATTGGCCAAGCTGTGATATCAGTTCAAAAATCTTTGCACTACTGTTGTCAATGTAGTCTGAGTGTCGCTTCAGTTTGCTTGTGATGACTTCTGACTGCTGCCTCCAAAGGTCACATCAGCTTTGCATCCCTGCTCACCACTGTAGCCTATATTATCAAGGGTAAACCAAGAACAGCCCTAACTATTTTCTATGTATCTGTATTGCATTATTGTCTCGTTTCTTTTCTTGTTCTCCCTACCTGATAGATGAATAATTTTCTGTTTCTTGTTTTAACATTATAAACTACACCTAACTTGACTCCATGATGGCAAGTTCTTGCTGTATTAATATATTGTCTGTTTCCAGCTTTCCTTGGTCATGTACAGACTTACCTGCAATTTGTTCAGGGATCCTGATCCTCCTGTGATTCAGATCAAATATTTCTTAAAGCTTGCCTCATCATAGTAACCAGAGTGCTTTTGGAGGAAAAAGACAGGATGGGATTTGGGATATATCAGAAGCATACATCCAGGCCAAGGAACTTGGAAGTGCTCCCAGGCAAGTAATATAGTCATAGCCTGAGCTGATCTAGGTTATTTCACTCCTTCCAAGCTCTCTGCTTATTCCTAATACCTCTCTTGGGAAGGAGGGGGAGATTACTAATTCAAGGAAGCCTGCAGCTTGCTTGTCATGCACATTCCTGACAGTTTTTCGTAAATTTGATTTGAATAAATCATAAGTCACTTCAGCAATTCAAGTCCCTGATTTCTCAGGTCATTTGAATTTCCTAATCACTATTCTTAGTTTACCAAAGTTTACTCTCTTTAGAAAAGCTATTGTCACTTAATCCAAGGCTATGCTCCATGACCTTCTATGACATTCTGATGACTCTTGAAAATCACATCTAAAATAACAGTACCTTAGTTCTTCTAGTGATTGTTTGGTGAATAAAAGCATCAGATATCATACTCAGGAATGTGTTTCTCCCTCCAGGTTTGAGTAGTACTTGGCCCCATGTGTGCATCTGTCTAGGGCACAGAGGTCTTTTGTGACACTGCTACTTCCAGTACAGGTTTTTGCTCATAAATACAGAGGCTCTGTCTTTGCTTCCCTTGCAGAAAGCCAGTGTGGGTGTGCAAAAATGTTGCTATTCTGAGTGAATGTTCTGAGTGGATTCTAGATGATGCTGCAGCAGCCCCAGCTGACTATTACTACGCCTAATAAGAGCTGACCTCACTAATCAAGGATAGCCTGTCTGGCAATCAGTTATCCCTGTGGACATAAAGACCAAGCTAATCCTAACAAGAATGATCTTCATTCAAAGCTCGACCAAAATAAAGAAATAATCTCAGAAGTCTCCTGTGAAAAAGGGGTGGCTTTTACTTAAAAGGAAAAGCCAAACCGAACCAAACCTTTTTCTGAGCTTTTTTACTTCTCTGGTGGGACAAATATCTTGTTTAACCTAAGTGTTTCCTGTGGCCTGGCTGACTGATATGCCCTTCTGCCAATTTACTTCTTTTTGAAAGAATAATAGCTTTCTCATACTTCATATTAGTGCTTGCACTGGACCACGATTAAGTAGATTATCTTCTACCATTAGTCCAGTTCCTTGATGGGAATACTCTTGTCCCTGTTGTCCTTCCAACTGAAGAGGATTGCAAGATTCACACATTCAGGAGTTATGCCTGTCTGAGGGAGGCTCCTAAAACAGGTCTCTTTCCAGGGAGCGGTGGCTGTCAAGTGCCAAATGTGTCCCTTCCTCTACAACACTTTGGTGTGTTTAGTCTTAGATATTTGTACACTCTCATTACTGAGATAATGTTTCTTATAAAGGAAGTTATATTAGCCAGGGGAAGAGATTAGGAAGATACATTGTAAGTTGGTTAGCTTGACCATTTGACAGGGGAAGGGGAGATGAATTAAGAAAAAGGCTTTAGATGGAAAGTCTGTGGACAAAGCAGAGATACCATGGTGTTTGTGGAATGTGTATTGCATTACAGTTACATGCAGGTGCATTTCACATGCCCCTTCCTTCCCCAGAGTTGTTGTTGCTTAAGCAATCCCTCAACTCTGCCTAAGGCTAGGTAGGGGCCAGTGAAGCACCTGGCCTACCTTCAGCCACTTCAGTCACTAGCAGCTTGTGAAATGTGCAGCAGGCAGTGGTGATGATGTTGCTCTTCACTCTGCCAATGAACTGATCTCACACACAGTGACTTGAGCTACCCAAACACTTAGCTGATGAACTCCTGGCAGGGATCCATGGATCAGACACCATCTGTTACTGCACAGGGAGTAAATGAGCTTAGAGTATCATCACACCCTCTGCACCAGTCTTGTGTAAAATAATAGGGTGGTATTTCGTAATAAGAGGAGGACTCCAGATTTCTGAAATAAATTTTCCACTACTTTTAGCCAGGCTGCAGCCCTTCACAATTATAATAGTTGTGGCCTTTCCCTTCCTTCTCCCTGACAGCAGGGTCAGACTATTTCTCCTACAAACAGACCTGAGCAGGATGCTCTTCCTAAATGATGTTCAGAGTATTATGGAACACATTCATGTGGAACACATGGTGTTGTGCACCTCACAGCGATGAGACACACAGTGGGCTCACCAAAGATAAACCACTGGGCACATGTTAGAAAGAATTGAGGCTGGACAGCCTCTTGAGAAGCTTATTCGCCCAATACTGGACCAGGTAAAGACCCATAAATGAACATATTGCTGCTCCACAGTTAGTGCTAGCTCATCACAATGGCCCTACTCCTCCAGAGCCTCACAGCTTGCTGCACAGCAACATGTTGCTGGAGAACAGCATGCCTTAAGAAGGGGTTGCTGATACAGCATGTTGAACATTACCATGATGTGGTAGGCCTTCACCAATCATCCATACCTCTGCTGCATTTGCTCTACCCAGAAAAAAATGTTCATCTAAGAACTGTAGCAACTGAGATAAGGTAGTCACTCATCCAGTCTTACTTATTCTTCTTGCCTCCAGTTATGACACTTTCAATTTCTTTTTTTTTCCAACTTTATGTAGAACAAATTGCAGCATCCTGCCATGGTGAAACCAACAGAAGGGCAGCAGAAGGCCGTGATCCTTAAATGTACGAAAGGTGCTCGAGAGCTTCTGGGATACACGGTGTTAGCAGCTTGCTGCATCCAAGTTACAGAATATCTTGCTTGAATTCTCATTAATTTTTTATGCTTGAAGCCTTTTTATGGACAAAACGAACACATCACAGAGGCCAAGCCAAGGTTTTGTTGTTATTCTAATTAGTCTTAACAGTCTAGTCAAAGAATTACCAGTCCAGTTATGACGATACTAACACTAATAGTACAAATTACATAAGGTTAAATTACATATACACAAACTTTCTAATATCTACCCATCCCTGGTACCCATCCTCCCACTGCCCCCAAGGTTGCTGGCTTTTGGGGATGTGCAAGAGAGTTCTTCTCCAGCTGGAGTGCAACATTGATCATTTCTTCCTCCTCAACTTTGGATCCATTTGGGGTAATTTTTATATGTTTGTCAACAACCTTTAACCCCTTCTCTTTCTTCATTGGTCTGCAAGCCTATGTTAAATCTGGATTTACTATATACACCACAATTTACAGATATCACATAGAAGTTATTTCTAAAACTTTTTTACCCAGCTCTCAAGGTTGCACTCCTCTGATGACTAGTAACTGGCCACAGGTGAGCTACTTACAGCCCTGGGGCTACATCCTTTTCCTATGCTTTCATAGCCTCTGCTATCATCTCACACTTATAGTCCTCCAAGCTGTATTTCTAGAATCAAATATCATTCTGCATCAAAGAACTATTTTTTTAAAACTATTATTAGATGTTAATATAAATATACAGATAGCACCAAGTGTTATGCCAGAGAGCTGTACCACAGTAAGCAAAAGCCAAAACAAATTAGGTTATTTAAATAATTGCTGTTACTAGCTAAAATATTTTTCAAGGGGGCCAAGCAAAGTCCAGACAAAGCCTGAGAAGTCATGGGGCCCATGTGGTTAGTGAACAGGCAGCCTGCACCCTGTTACAGGTTATGGAATGCCATATTTATTGGGTTAATATGATGTGGTAGACTTTCCCAGGGTATCTCCAGAACAGCAAACTGCAGAGGACGGTCCTGTAATACAGATGAGAATGAGTGCTTAACTGTGGGAGAGCTGCCTAAAAAGATCTGTGTAGGCTTTTAGTTCAAAGGACTAGGCACTAATACACAGCTTAAGATATGGTTCAGTTCCCAGCTCAGTCACAGCTTCTTGTGAATTTTCTAAAATAGTGCTTAATATGGCCATTGTCTCAGTCTCTCATTGATAAATGAGAGGAGTGATGATGATTGTCTTGATTAATAACAGTGAGAAACTAAAGGAGCAGGCAGAAGGGTATGAAATCTTACTGAGTTAAATATATTCATATATATATGAAATGCTTGAATCTCACAGCCTACGTAGAAAGGAAATATTTCTGCCCTCATCTGACAATTATATTTTTAAAAGTTACTTTTCCTTCTTAGTTAGCAGTTGAACTGATTTGCTACCACAGTAAACTCTGTCTGACTGCCATAAAACTAAGTGGTGTTTTGATGAGGAAGTTTACACATCGTTCAGACAGGGATTCTTACTGTTGAAGTATTTTTCTCACCTCCATCCCCACTGACCATACAAAAGACAGGGACAACACAGAAACAAGAAGCTCCATCACCCACTGAGGTACAGCAGTCATGCTCTCTGCCATCTGGTAGGAGGCACAGGGCTGGGTACCAAGCTCAGGGCTGGCTGAGCAAACATCCTATAGGTGACAGGGATGTAGTCATTTGTGCTGCAGATGAGGAAATGATGTCCTGGGAACATTGTGTTTGCTTAATGCAGAAAGATGGTTCTAATTTATATGGAGCATTCACTGAATTATCAGCCTGTAATTATTTATCCCAGCTTGTATCCCTAGAGAGAGTCTTCAGTGTCAAGGTTAAATGAACGCTTTGGACTATAGACTATTTATTTTTAATTTAGATGTCTGTACTAGTCTTTTAATACTATTGAGGTAAGAGAGGGGATGGAGACGCAGAAATTAATGGGCAATGCTCAGTTTAGCTAGCTCTTGTCCTTTTACCTTTGGGCTTCAGGGTCTCATTCTGCTTCTGCTTGGTGAGTTTTACCAGTCCTTATTTTGTCTACTGAGTTAAAATGCATTCCAAAGTCACAATTTGTTCCAGTACAAATAATTGTTGTCTAGAGTAAGTGGGGAGAAATCAAGACAAATAACTGATAAATATGGACGGCTTTATTGGCAGTCTCACTGGAAAGCGGTTAAGGAGCGAGAAGCTGGATGTCATTACTGGAGCATGAAAAACCTCAGTGCAGGCAATTTAAGAATACAAACGTGTCTCAGCAAGAGGTAAGAGTGCATAAGCTTTCTTTGCAGAAAAAGAAAAGAACAAAATGTAAAGCTTCATCTCTAGTCAGCAGCCATCTCTGGACCTTATTAAAAGAAAATGAAAATAAAAAGTCCAGTTGCATGGATACATATCCAGCTCTTGTCATAACAACCTTGAAGGAAATCCACTGAAGAATGCCACTCCCCTGCAGAAATGCATTGCTGAGGGTGAGGGAGGGAGATGGAGCCAGGGTGAGGGGTGGAGTTCAAGCTTGAATGCTTTGCAGTGTCTTCTTCAATGAATTTTCTAGCCCACTACTGAGCAACCTGGAGCAATGCATCTGTGAGAACACACATCTTCTGCAGTTCATTGGCTACACAGTAAGTGCTCATTTACTGCATTGCAAGGCATTTCAAAACACGGCACCTTAACTTCACTACTGTTTCTGATCTGAAGTGAGTCTTCAGACTCCATAATTCAAAATTCATAAGCCACCATAATTCAAAGGGAAATTCCAGTGCTGAGAAGGAATTTCCATCTTCTTCTGCCTATGTGTTTCCTGTGTAGGAAAGTCTTGGGAAATAAAACCACGTTCAAAAATAAACCCATTCCCTCAACTTCTGAAGTCAAATTACCTCAGACTTAGGTCCCTCATTCTCTCTCCATCTCTCCCTAGTAGGTTAAGGTTTTTTCCAAAGCATGTAACACTCTGGCTGTTGAAACAAGTAAGATATTTACTACTTATTCCAATGTATGCAGTTAGTGTAATAATTAAACACCTTTGAAAATTTCACTGGTAATTTCTTCTTTGATATTCTGGATTTTGTATTTCCCCACCATGATTACTGCCTCCAAATTTCCTACTGACAGTTATTTTAGTCTTTGATTTCCCTGATGTACCCATAAGCAGAACATATATCATGACATATCAAAACTACATGTTCATTGAAAGAAAAATAAGAACTGGTGAAATCAACAATAACCACCCACCTACTAATCACGGTGGCTGAGTCTCAATTACTCTGTGGCCTGTAGACCGAGCTACGCAGCATGATACAGAGGAGCTGACAGGGATGCCACA
>NW_010266243.1:26032-52347 GCF_000690775.1 Eurypyga helias
TTGCATTGCATAATTCTACTTTTACTTCCCTCAAAAGGTGGAGCTGTACAAAATGCATTTTTAAAACATTTCTTGATAATAATTTTGCAAAAGTTACTGTGGAGAAATTAAAAAGGAGTATGTCTTGGCATTTTCATTTTGGAAAGTTTACAGATTTCAAAATCCTAAATGTTATTTTTTAATATTATGTTGTAAAGCTGTTTTGACTCATATATTTTTTATCATTTTGTAGCATCATTGATTTTTCATTTTATATTTTCCATAATATATTTTGCATTGCACATTGCAAACTCTGACCTGTAGAAGATCTTAACTAATCAAAAAAATACACTGGTTTAATCTTTAAGAGCAGCAGCTACTTAAGTATTGCCTGGCACCCTAAGTGGGATTTATCTCATGTGGTAGATGGCTAGACTAGATGAAAAATCCCCTCATGGTCCAGTCAGAGAAACTAGGAAATGTTGAAATATAATTCACCTAGTTTTTTTTAGACCTCAGCATTGAGACAAGGACCTCAACTTTAGTACAAGAAGAAATGCACTCCAGGAGGACTGGATTCAGTCAATGATATAGGCATCCTTTTTCATCTGAGGTAAGCAAGGGTATCTAAGACATCCACACGGAGATCTGTTTCTGACTGGAGTAGGAGGTCAGGTGGAACAGTCTGGTCAGCTCAGATAGCATTGGACTATTGAAGTGAATCCCAGATGTCTGATACTTTTTGCTGAGTAAGAAAGAAGATTTTTAAAAAATATTCAGGTTTCATAGGCTCCCAGGGTGGATTCAGCTGACTAAATTTACATGTCTAGTGCCATGTGAGACATCTTAGGGACCTCACTTGACTTTCAGTTGTCCTTGCAGTGTGGCCCGAGCTACCCGCGTGCCCTTTGTTATATCTGCTTGCCCCATAAGGGTCTCTTAGATATGGCAGAACAGCTCACATGCCACAAGATGTGTAAAATCAGGTATCAGGATCCTGCTCTTTAGGTGGGCTTCATTTCCAGATTAAAACACCTAGATTTAATTTTCTATATGAGCACTAAATGTCCAAGCTTCCGGAGGATTCAGTGCAGTCAACAGTCTGGAGAGCAATCCCACTGAATAAATGTAGCACCTATCGTCACTTGAGATGCCTTGGAGCCTCGCAGCTGGCGTGGGCTGCTACTTCATGACAGCCTAGCTCTCTTCTAGGTCTTGTGTCTTCACTCCCTGCCCCATGAAGATTGCTCAGATACCCCAGGAGACCGCAAAGGGCACCAGACACCTCAGCATGGGCAGTGCCTGTAGCCCTGCGGTGTACACTCCGACACTGCTGACACTACCTGTGGAACTGATGTCCACCCCTGTAGCTGGTGAAATAAAATACCTAACTTGGTCAGGCTACTCATTACGAGCAGGTAAGATGTTTAGCTCAAGGAAAAAAAAAAAAAAAAGAAGAGTGGTATTAGTCAAACTCTCCTCAATAGTTACAAAATCCCACAACTTGATAATATAGGGGGAGTAATAAAAAGACATTGAATGAAGCAAAACCAGAACAATTTCAAAATGTCATTTTACTCTGTGAGAAACCTTGAAAATTATTTCTTTTCATTTTTGCAATGGGAAGTTCTGGAACTTGCATTCAGCTCAGCATCTGAATAGTCTGTTGGTTTCAGACTAGTCTGCTCTGGAGGGCCTGCCCTCTACCTTGACAACTGCACACCCTTTCTGAGAGCAACCATAACACAGAGCAATGATGTCATTCCTAACCTGTTCCACTGGAGACACCTTCATAAAAATCTGGACTATTTAACTTTGAAAAAATGACTTCTCAACTGTTTTTACACAGCCAGAGGCACCAGATCTTGCTTAGACTTTGTTGAATCAAGCAGGGTGTGGGCTTATACACTGTAATTTTGGAGATACACTCGTCTTTCAAAAATGCTTTTAATTTTTTTAAAAGACTGCAGTCCTCCTGATTTTTTTTCAAGCTATAGCTCCTAATAAATAACCTGGCTGACTTCCTCTATAAGTTTTTATAAAGTATGGTCTGCTAGGAAAATGTGTGTGTGAAATTTTGGACAGATTGATTGAGTTTGTGGAAAACTAGCAAGGGAGAAAATCGATCTTAGTTACACAAATGTTACGATGGAGAAACTCCTGTCTCTGCAATAGGCACAAGAAATGGCGGTTTGAGAGAACTGAAAGAACTGCTGAAGAAGGAGAAGCTAATGAAATGTGGATTTGGAACATTTACTCATTCTAAACTTGCTGGCAAGAAAAAGAGAGGAAAGGACCTGCTTTTTATGCAACCATTTGGAACATCACTCTCCCACAAGGGAAAGGTTCTATAGACCAGGCAATGTATATTCACAGAACCATGGTTATCCAGAAAAAATACAAGCATTTTTTTCATTTTATATATCTCATAACTGGAGCTCTGAGGAAAATTTGGTATAGAATGAGAAAAAAATCCATGTCAAATTAATGGAAAGATGAAGATTTGTTAGATCCCATTAACCTGCTCACTGCCAATATGTGGTTCGTACCAAAGGCTTTCTGATGACTTTGGCACCCAGTCTGGAAAATAACAAGTCAAAGAACTTTGATTATCTGCACATTATTACAAAAACTAAACCGAAAAGAAAAAAAGCTTATTTGCCATTTTAAAGTCCTAATGTTTAGTCTGGGATTTTTTTTTCCATTTCTTACCCCCTTTGGCTTCTATTGCCTTTAAGCAGTTACCATTTCTTACCCTTCTTTCTCTCTCTTCCCTGTTTTTTAATTTCTTCATTAAATTATATGTCTGAAACATCCCTATATCCTTCAGTCTCATTACCTGTGTTTCTGCTTCCTAAAACCTGACATCATCCTTCTCCTCTTAGGATGCAGGAGGCACCTATGATACCTCCAAGACACTGTATGAGAGCACAAAGCCCATCATATCCCATGCTGTGTACCAAGCACTTGCATATACAGCATCAATTCACTCTGGCCTTTTCGATCACAGATTCACAGATTCACATTTTGAATGCATACATGTGGTTTTCTGTCAACTTTTTGTACAATTGAACGTTTTTGCCTCTCAGGCTTTTCTTCTCTTCATCCTGAACATGTGTTAGATTAGTAGGGATAGACTTCAATGTAATCTGGCTTTTAAATCTGTCTAAATCCTTTTTTCTCTATCTCAGTATTTTATGGTAGCAAGCTAGCACTAGATTTAGTTACAGTAGTACAAATCTCTGTGTAGTATGACCTGCAGGCTTTCAATAATGTGCTGTTTATTTGCTCATTAATAAGGTGCTCATTTCAATAGAAACTTGTCTAACATCAATAATGTTCAAATACAGTGCTCCTAAAACTGATTCTGACATTTAAAACTTCTTTCCAAGTTTTCAGTCCAGATGGTATCTTCTACCCAAAGTCAATTTAAAATTTTTCCAGATAATACTTTGTGAAATGGTATGCCTAATACTAAAGTAAATTTACAAATAACTGCTGTATTCCTTGTGTCAATTTTAGCATTTCTAGCAAAACACATTTTCTGGACAATAGTTGTTCTTCAGCAGTACATGTATTGTTTACTGTGGGGAATCACTGGAGGCATATTTTGATTCATTCACTGCCTTTGAAAAATGTTTTATTACACAATTTGCTGAGTGAAAAGCAAGAATATCAATCAGAAAATGGGGATCTACTAATGAAATAAATGTGGAATAATCCAGCCATGTGAGCTGTTTCTTACATGATATTTTTTCCCTTCCCTTAATTCCTAAAAAAGTTCTTTTTCAGACTATTTCCCAAGAATATTCATTCCTTGTCTGAAGGTCGCCATAGTATTTACTTTTATCCAGTTGCTGAGTAAATTACTTTTATCTTAGCTTTGCCTTAGCTTTTTATACCTCCTAACTTACAACATTTTAGTTTACCTGAGAAAAATCATGAATCTACTTATGTCAAAATGAAATATGCCACTCTTAAACTGGAATAAGAGCACCCTTCTTTTTACTTCAGTTTCTGAAAATTGGTTTTATGTTGTTAGTGAAAGTGAATAGACATTACTGAGCTGAGAGCACACAGAGCCAGTTACCATGGCTCAGTTGGCATGCAGTAACTTGCTTACCTGCAGTAATTCAATCACGCTCAATTATGGGGCCACATCATCAATTTTATTGCTGTAACTTTCAAGTGTAGGTGAAGCCTACAGCTTATATAACTCTGGGAGGTGATTGCCCTAAGATATGATCAAGACCAGCTGGATTGTATGCATTTATATCTTCCAAGGTATTTGAGTAGTTTTTCTCTGTTCCTAATATTTCATCCTTTTTGATGTATATTCTTACTGATGACAGGCTTGATACCACTGTAAGTTATCTCAGTCACTTTTGAAACATTATTAATTTAATGTCTTCCTTATTTATGAGTAGACCTGTTTTCTTCCCTCTGGTAAGCTTCCAAAAGCTCTTGTATTGCTTTCATATCTCTGGCACATATTAACTCATTTTGCTGCTTTGCTCCTCAATATCAACTTTCACTGCAAACTTGCAAAATTTAGCTGCAGTCCACTGAAAAGTTCATAAAATTTTCAGGAGAAGCAAGTTCCTTTTTTCAGTGACTCACCTCCCATAGGATGTCATATTATCAAAACACAAACAACAGTCAATCATAACTGTAGTAGTAAAAATCCAGTTTCTTCCCTGAGGTCAGGAAAGTTATGGATGTGGTCTGCAAAGTTTTGATGAAGCCTTTCATTTCCGCCTGCTTTCTATGTAAAAGTAATCAAAGGTGTTGTTTTTTTCCACAGAATCATAGAACATCTCAAGTTAGAAGGGACCCATAAGGATCATCAAGTCCAACTCCCTTCTCCTCACAGGACTAAGCTTCTCCTGCATTTGCTTTAGGAGACCTCAAATCCCAGTCTTAAAAGAAAACCTTGAAAGGGAAAGTTTACCTGAAGAATAGGCTGAAATTAGTTGTCTCATACCTGAAATGGTGTTTCCTGCAAAGCTGTACCCATTTTTTAAGGTCTCTATGTTCTCAGTAACATCTCCTTACCTGTGTTGGAAGTGACCATCACCTTATGAGACTGCAGATTTTCAAGGGTTTCAGGGGAACTTGGTGCCCATGTTGGCTGTCCTGAAGGAGTGGACAGACTATGTAATTTCTCTCAGGCTTCTTCTGAAAATGTTAAGGATTCTGTGTCCCACAGATAGAGCAATATACACCGTTTGGGTACCGCAAACTTTCTTTTGAGCCAGTGATGTGCCTGTCCTACATCACTTTGCCAGGAGGGAGACTCACCAGCTCTGATGTTACAAATACCAGGAAGGAGCTGAAAGGCTCAGATATGGCAGGAACTAGATCAGGCATCAGTATTTTCCAAAACCCACTTATGGGAGTTCAAAGCTGCAGCCAGACTCTTTCCATAGGTCTAGCATTCAGGTGACGGTTGCAGAAAATATTCACCACCACCACCACAGGTTCTGGTGCTCTCTAGCACTGAGGTTTTGCTGACTTCTTAAACTGCCCCTAGAAAGAGGACAAATTGGAATAAGTTTCTTCCACCTGTCTTCTGCCATGCAGCCTGTACTCCATTGGTTTGGACTGTCAAGCAGTGCTAACTGGTTTGCAGTTGATCTTTCATCTTGATGCTCCCTGTCAATACAAGCCCATTGATGCTGAGCCACAAAAGAACAGATTGCATCCTATGCCTTCAGTCTGCTTTGTGTACTGAGAACTGATTTTTTTTTTCAGGGAGAATGCAAAACCTTGATTTCTATTTACTTCCCTGTAGACTGTAATTAGGGCAATAAATGTGCTTAGACAAAAAAAGCAAGGAGATAACTGCATTATCATTCTTTGACTAGGGAGTTTCCATTCTGTTTGAATTCATGTATTGAAGATTATTGTAATATAATTACTGTGGGTTTTGAGTCTCAAGAGAGATTTGCAAGTACCTTTTCAAATGAAAATTGATCAAGACTAGAAGACTGGAATAAAAACTTCAATTATTAAAAGTTTTTAGCATCTTTTAGGGATAGTGAGGTGTATATATGTTGTGTCTGTTGTCGATTCACTGAAGGCCCAAAGGCTTGCTGTGTTCTGGAATGGAAGCTGCTTTAACTGAGAACCTTAGAAAGACACCCTAGACTGATTTCTTTTAAATGGAATTTCAGTGAATAATGATGTGGTTAGGCTTTTTCCTTTTAATACAAACATGCAACAAAAGTATTTCCAGTAGTTAAGTAATTTTACATTAACAGCTTCCCTTGTAGGAAAAATTCAGACAATTTTATTAGTTAAGTATTTCACCTACACAAAGTCAGAGTAGGTGCAATAATTTCCCTAAGGTCTTTGTCCTGTTGTGCCTACTTTAGGCTGCCATATTTTCCTCTTTTCTATTGTTGCCCATGTTTTGATAATTGTCTCAGAGACATGCCAAGCTCACTGCTTCTCTTTGAACCCTGGGGAGAGATGACTGCTGTATCATACTCTGTTGGAGCTGAGTACATATCGTTCCCAACAAAAAGGACCTCTGTGTGCCAGCCAGATGGTCCTGAGAATTACCCAGACATGATGAAATTTGTCTCTTTGTCAGTTTGTGCCTTCTCCTCCCACCCATGTTTGTCTTACACCAGTGATGTGCAAGCTACATTATTAACTGCATTCACTGAACCAAAATTGCTGCCTGAGATGGTGTTTGGAGAAACAGATGAGAAGCTTGACCAAAGGGCATCCTGCTTCTGTGAGCAGAACCACTTCTGAGGAAAGACTCCTTCACTGGGGGAACTTGGAATTTTCCATGGACTTGAAATTACATCAGAAACACATCTACTAAGACCACTTCTTCCTGGTGTTTACTCCATTCTTGCCATGCTTTTCACCTTTTTTGTTTCATAATTGTTCCCACTGCTATCCATCTTCTTTTCCATTTCCTCCTCAGGTAGTTCAGTTGTAGGGAATTAAAGCCAGGCATTACTGAATGCTAATCTCAGCTTTCAAATGGTGATTTGGAGAAAAAAAAAACAGTCAGAGTTACTCGCAGCAGTATGTTGTGCTTTGCCAAGGCTCCATGAGCATAGCTGCAGATGAATAAATTACCCAGGTTAATGGATTCTAGACTTTGTGTCTGGCTGCTTGTGCCATAATCATATATATAGCCCATGGGTTCAGGCTGCACTACGAGTCTTGACACTGGGGTTCCTGGGGAAAACAGTGGGTCCATTTTCATTCTAATGCACCCCACCTGAATCAACAAGCTGTCCAGTCTGGAGAAAAACACCCCAGTGAAGAACCCACAGCAGGGAAGTACTGTAGACAGCATATGGGACAAACTTGAACCATAAAGCCATCTCTGTAGGGACAGCTGGACACATGGATCACTGTGAGCCTAGGTAGTGTCTTCTTGAAACAGAGATCATATCTGGACATTGAAGGTCTCCTAGTAGGTATGCTGGCATCAGACAGTAGTATTCACATACCCACCTTCTACTTAGACTGTCACTTGCAAAGGAAAATTTGGGAGGGAGGGACTGGAGGTGGGAGGTCCTCTTTACCTTTTTACTTTGTAGATTCAGATGATCTCCCTGCTTCTCCATGAGGGCTCAGAGCCTTTCTGGGCTCTGAAGCCCTCTAGGATTCTCTCCTGTACATTGACTGTAATGACTTTCCTGTAGTCTCAAGCTGTGGAGACCACAGCAGGCTTCAGTCTGCTGACTGAAGTGGATAGGTAACCTAGGCAGGTGGGATGCATGCACCAGTCTGAAGAAAGTGTGTTGTGCCATCTCGATTTGCAGGCAGGATAACAACCCCCAGGCAGAGCAGCCATCTTAATGCTCCCTCAGTGCAGCCAGTCACGGTGCCTCATAGGCTCCCACATGCTCTGCAAGGGTCTGCAGAATTATGGAGTGGTGTCCCTCTGTGATAGCTGTTATAAACACCTAACCAAGCTCAGCTGCTACCAGAATATATCGCTGACAACAGACAGCTGTGTCAGGGAGCTTCATATGATTCTTCCTTTCCTACCCTAGCTGCCAGTTTCACCCATCCCACATAGAATCCTCAGTGAGGTGTGAGCCAGGTACATCCAGGGACATGAAAATAAGAAAATAAGAAAATGTAGGGCTCTGAGCTTAGAGTGCTGTAGGTGGTATAATACTACTGCAGGAATGTCCCTGGCTTTCTGATACATGGCCCAACTTCATTGCAAAGTTTTGTATATGTTCACAGCTGTCTTGGGTCTGGAAGATGATGTGGTCTGACTATACCCAATGTCAGGACCCCAAAACCACTTCTTAAGAGAGGATAGACAGAAGTAAATCAAAGCATAATAAGCTCATCATTATTAAATTAATAGTTTGCCTCCCAGGTGATTTATCTATAGCTGCAGCCAATCCCTCTGTCTTTCAGTCCTCCAGAGAGTGAAGTTTGTAATTTTTAGTGTAAAAGAATCAATTTAGGTGCATCATGAAACTAGAAAAGTTTTTCTGTTTACCCAGGAAGTGAGGACAACATTGTGAAACATGGCAAAACATCAAAAGGAGAAGATTTCTATTGTGATATTTTCCCATCAGAACATGGGCATCATCAGACTAATTTCTTTGCAACCTCTTTTTTCAACTTTTCAGCAGCCCGACTGGAAGCCCCCTTGTTATACATACCCTTAGGTATATATACCCTCAGGACTCTATGAGGAGTCTTCATTCTCTTTTACAGGTAATTTCGGACATTTTGGTCTTAAATTCCAAGTTAAAATAAAGACCAATATCTGAGCACCTCAGTACTAAAAAACCTGTTTCTGCTGAATTCTGGTACTGAAAATCTGAGGATATTTAATAAATGTTTGAACAGTTCTCAGAAAACTACATATATAGAAGTGAATGGATGAGCCTTTATCACCATCAACTCCCTTTATAAAGAAAACAGGCAGTTTTGGCTTATGACTCATCTGAACTTTCCCAACTATCCACTTAAGAGGACAGGCTTTGTGTCCTACAAGTGTTTATTTCTCCCTGCTGAGAAGGCACAAAATCTAGGCGCCTGTCAGACTTTTATACACCTATTGTGGACACCCATGGGGAAGAGTGATGAATGCCAAAGGATTAGGACTCTGATATATTTCTGCAGGTCCTCTTGTGGAGACTATGTCTGTCCTGGAAAAAGTAATGGACTGATATAAAAATGTTTCTTTTTTTCATCACCTTTACATAATGAATCTGTTTCAAAGAAAGTAGACTAGGCTTCTGGGTGTTTGCCTTTTGTAATCAGTTTTTTACATGCACATTCTTTGTTGGAGGAAAACTTCCAGTTATTTTCTGAGATTTCACATGCATTTCATAGAATCATAGAATCATAGAATCACTAGGTTGGAAAAGACCTTAGAGATCATCCAGTCCAACCGTATCTGTCCACCACTAAACCATATCTTTCAGCACCTCATCCACCCGTCTCTTAAACACATCCAGGGATGGTGACTCCACCACCTCCCTGGGCAGCCTGTTCCAGTGTGTGATAACCCTTTCGGTGAAGAACTTCTTCCTCGAATTTGACTTATTACATCTAAAATTTGCCCTTCTCCTAACCTGGATCCTACCACAATGCAGAGATCCCCAGGCAAACTCGTGCAAATGAAAGAATTATAACTCATAAACTAACAAGTAGAAGTCCATTACTTGTCTTTCCTACTGACAACCTCAATACCCTCAAACTGTTCTCCTCTCACCTATCGCATGTTGTACTTTTTCTCCATGCAGTCTCTTTTAGCTAGGCTCCAAACCACCACACTGCTGCAACTGCCCCACCACCACTTTAGTGTGGTCCATTGTCTTAATATATTCCTGATGCGTATGTTTGATCCATCACGGAGCCACATCTTACCCATCCCATTTCATTTATAAAGATGCAGCTTCCTAGCCTGATCCATGTCTTTTCACCCATATTTTTGTCTGTGACTGAGATACAGAGAAACAGAATGTCAGCCTGGCCATTGTGAGTGTGAATAACCTAAGAAATATGTTTTTCTTTAGCCAGAATATCTCTGAGAGGGTACATGATGTTGAGGTAACAAGTGCAATGCATGTATCAGTAGATACAGTGAGATCTGGTAGCGAGGGAGGCTTGGTCAACATCCTTCTCAGTACAGGATGAGGATGAGGTAAGCCTCATTTCATAGAATCATAGAGTGGTTTTGTTCCAAGGGACCTTAAAGACCAACTAGTTCCAACCCCCCTGCCATGGGCAGGGACACCTTCCACTAGACCAGGTTGCTCAAAGCCACATCCAGCCTGGCCTTGAACACTTCCAGGGATGGGGCATCCACAGCTTCTCTGGGCAACCTGTTCCAGTGCCTCACCACCCTCTCCGTTTAGAATTTCTTCCTGATATCCAATCTAAATCTCCTCGCTTTCAATTTAAACCCATTACACCTTGTCCTGTCACTACAAGGTGACAGGTTTTATATGAGAGGGCTTTATATTAGAGGGCTTATATTAGGTTCTATATGAGAGTTTTTTTTCTGATGTAACTTAGAGGGAGAGAAGGTAATTGGCACAATTATATCTCAGATCGTACTGTTTTCTGGGACTGAAATAATAACAGATTGTCAGACACTGTGCATATGTGGGCTTCATGTTCTTTTCTATCCAGTTAATCAATAAAAATAATTATGAGAACAATTTCCATGTCAAAGAGAGATTGTGTTGCCTTTTCCCACTGAAATGCATCAGGTGCAGGGGGTTGGCAGTACAAAGCAGTAATTCTAAGATATGGAAAGATGGTAATGGATGGGGTAAACTGACAAAAAAAAAAAAAAGAAGAATAATTAATTAAAACTGACTAAGCTACTTTAACTGTTATTTTTTTAAATGGCAGAAGTGTGGCCAGCAGGTCGAGGGAGGTGATTCTTCCCCTCTACTCTGCTCTCATAAGACCCCACCTGGAGTACTGCGCACAGCTCTGGGGCCCCCAATGTAAGAAGGACATAGACTTGTTAGAGCGAGTCCAGAGGAGGCCATGAAGATGCTCAGAGGGCTGGAGCACCTCTCCTACCAAGAAAGGCTGAGACAATTGGGCCTGTTCAGCCTGGAAAGTGAAGGCTCTGGGGAGACGTTATTGAAGCCTTTCAGTTCCTGATGATGCCTACAAGGAAGGTGGCGGGAGACTTTTTACAGGGACCTGTAGTGACAGGACAAGGGGGAACGGGGTTAAATTGAAAGTGGGGAGATTTAGATTGGCTATCAGGAAGAAGTTCTTCACGGAGAGGGTGGTGAGGCACTGGAACAGGTTGCCCAGAGAATCTATGGATGCCCCATCCATGGAAATGTTCAACGCCAGGCTGGATGAGGCTTTGAGCAACCTGGTCTAGTAGATTCTAATGCCAGTCTGGGAAGAGTTTTTTCCTCCCCGTTAGGCACTGTGCACTACTATGGAGGGTGTTATTGTGTAACTTGTGACTATCGTGCTCCAGGATGGCAAGGAAAGTTTTGCATAGAAGAAGTAACTTGTGCATAACTTTCAAAAAACGGGTAACCTCCCAGGGATCCTACAGGGAGTTTTCAGGCCTCATGTAGGAATTTGAATGAGTCTGCCTGGGATAGAGGGGTATCCCAAATCACTGCTCCCAGAAGGGCTTTCACATTTCTGTGTTTAAAATTCAGTAGGCTAAGTGCCAAAAACACACTGAGAAAAGGAATTACAATCGCTCCTACCACCCACAGTCTGAAGAGTCAGACTTTCTTGGTCAGGCTGTCAGGCCCCAACTATGGTCGGGTCCTGGTTTTGCGATGAGTATGACATACACAGAAGGTGTGAGCAAAGGCCCCGTCTTCCTGGGCTCAGAATGAGGCTGTTCCACCTCCCAGGCATGTGCTCCAGACCACTGTACAAAAGGTAGCTGCTAACTGACGCTGAGACAAGTGCCTCATACATAAAACAAGGTGTTTTGGAGCTTGAGATTCAGGCTGACCACAGTATGTGCATTGACACAAGCCAATGTGCCAGCTGGACCAGAAGGGAGGTACTGACTGATGTGACACTCCTCAATGGCAGATCATGGAGAGTCTGCTCAGGCTCAAAGACAGAGAATGTAAAAATTGTAATTTTTAAGCAGAATTTATGTAAGCAGCTGTACACACTACCTTTAAAGCCTGAAGCAATTTCACATGTACCATAGCTGTTACGTTGCACCCCATTTCCTTATATTCTGCCCACAAGTTAAAGCATCCAGTGCATTGAAACATGCCCTCTTACTTGAAGGGTAAGATTCCAGTTCCAATCGCTAGTTAGAACTTTGTTCCAGTGCTCAGGTACCTTTGCTGTCAAAAAATGGTCTTATTTCCAATGTGAATTTCTCTACCTTTCACTCCCAACAGGAGTTCTTGCTAAGTGTTTTCTCTGCTATACATAAGACCCCTTTGGTATTTTCTCCCCATGAGGGTATTTATATACCATAATCAAATCACCTCTCAGTTTTCTTTTTGATAAGCTAAACAGATTGAGAAATTTAAGTCTGTTCTGTTCCCAGAAAAAGCATATTTTCTGAGCACCTATCACTCCTACGTGTCACTCTCACATCTAAGCTGGACAGTCCATGCATAAAGCTGAGAAAACAGCATTTAAGAATATGTGGGGCAGTCATTTGTTTTTGTTTCTCTTTCTTCTCTTAAAATCAGTCTCATAAATAAGTAGATATTATAAACTAAAAGGCGTTTCAAAGTCCCTGTGCCTTCTGGCAGGCAGAAGGGAAGCTACTCCTTTGGACTTGGGTGTTTTTTAAAATTGTCTTACACCTTTAACAGGCATTTCTACTTAAATGCAATAGCAGTAAACTGTTTCACATTCCAATTTGCACCCATGCTGCATTAATTTGTAACACACTGCTGATGCAGTGGCAGAAAAGGAGGCTTTCCATTTATCCACCCTGTTCATTTTAGAATGCATTGCAAGAATTTGAGTGCTGTCTCCTGAAACCAGAGTCCTTAAAACAGAGCCAAGATTAGGTCACTTAAGAGCTTCTGCCATTTCATGACTTCTTCCACATTTCTGTTTCTATTGGTATATGTGTGTTTCATATTTGGGTTTTTGTTTTGGTTTGGGTTTTTATCTTTGCTTTAATATATTAGTCAGCACATTTTTGGGGGTTAAGGCTCCTCTTACTTTATGCCTACACTTCCAACATCTGTTTTGTATTGGACTCAAATTCCTCTATTCAGTATCTTCCAGTTCTTTATCTCAGAGCATAATGAATTGTGGTTTACCCTTTTCCCTAGATAATACAACCTGATCGCTACTGATGGTAAATGATAGTGATACATTCTGCAAAGCTCCACCAGAAATCCCAGTTAAAAGAGAAGTTAATTTAAGCTGAGTAAAATCTAATTCAAATACGAATTTGTAGGCAGCTTCATTTCTATTTCTACTTCAAACTTTCTGACAGACCATTCATTTTGGCAATATTTAATCAAAGAGTTTCAAGAAAAGGCTGATTTGCTGAGGCACTGAGACAGTGAAAACATCCATTAGGAGTCAAGGAGAAGGTGAAATAAAATTATTCTTGCTAAAGTGCATCTGAATGCAAAAGAAAACCTGGATTATAACTCTACCACATGGCAAGCCTGAGATGTAGGTTGGGTTTGGATGTCCTGTCTGCAAGGTTATATACCCAAACCTGACCTAGAATTCCCTCTAGCCCAGTTTTCTGGTCATCAGAATTTCTCAGAAACTAAATATATTGCCAATACAGTAAAAAGAAACCATATTTTCTCATTCTTGTTCTACGAGGGTAACAACATTTGGTCTGTTTTATCATTTTTTCCATCAGTGACAATAAAAACTTCTTTTATTGTTTTTCAGCTCATTATGGGCACAAAGTTCCCCACTGGGGAGCCAAATAATAAAATCCTTCCATCCTTACTCAAGGGCTCACTTGGAAATGTCTGGGCAAGATTCCCTGAATATGGCTTAACATTAGAGATCTGTAGATGACCACCCTAAAAGGAAAGAATTTTAAAATATTGGTCAAACTGTCTGTAGAAAGATGTCATTCATTATCCTATTTGAAGATTCATCCTGCAGAGGCATATGCTCTTGTAGATTACAGGAAAACAAAGTATTCCTGCCTGGTTTATTAAAATGTTTGGGGGTTCACTGGGGTTTTTTTACAGCTGGGATAGCCATCTGAACTCCCTTTCTGTGATGCACGGGAGCCATAAGGCTGTCTCTGAGGATTGAACAGTGGCAGTGAAAAGTATCTTGTCAGTGGTGTATTACTGCAGAGTTATTAAATGAGCCACATTTTCTGGTTAAAAATAGATGCAAACATGCTGTCCCCTTTCCTGTGCTCTAGATGTAGAAGAACCACCTAATTAAGCTAATTAGGATAATTAAATCCCTAGGCCATGAGAGTGTTCTCAGTTCCTTGGGAAACTACAAGGTAACTGAAACGGGTTAACAAGGTCACTAGTTGACATAGTGTTGCAGAGAAGCCAGGGCAGTGGAAAAAACACTCAGGACAGCATCTCATGTGAATTAGACTGGCGTTATTTCAAGATAAACTCCCCCTTAATGTTCAAACAGGGTAGTTTTATACTCATGCTTTCTTCTTGTTTTGCTTCCACATTAGTGCATATTCTTTGGTTTCTGTCACATCTTTTATTGTATAATAATTTCTCTTTCAAGAAACCAGAGCTACATGAAGGTCTGAAGATATTGGCGCACATATAAAAGACCACATACTACTAGGCACACAAAAGTCTACAAGCAAAATATCCCTGAACTCTAGGAAGAAGTTTGCTGCTGCTTTGCTCTGAACTTGGGCAAACGACTTTACTTTCTCCTCCTCACTTTCATGCATGCTGCTTAGAACCCTTGGCTTCCTGGATTACCTTATTCCACACAGCTTCTGCAAATGAGATGGGATTTGTAGAAAAAGGAACTGCATGCAGATCCACAATTACATTACATTAGCAGCACCGCTTGATGCATTCAGCAAATAAAATATAGTCTTCACTGGTGGTAGAAGACAAAAGTTATCTTCCACCAGAATGCCCTAATTTGCCCTAATGTTCTTTTGTCTCAGTCTTCCTAGTGATGAGTAGACTAGCCGCCAAGGATCCATGCTGTGCTGAAAGGAAGCATACAGAGTTCAAAGCACTTCAGCCTTAATGCAAAGCCCTCATTAAGAAACATGAAGTGCAGTATTTGATACTGTAAAGTTACGGACAATGAAATAAAGTGAAAGCAATAGCAATGGAAAACACCACAGACAAGAAAAACCCTTGTCCTTCCAACTGTCCAAATTTAAATCTTGTTTTGCTGCCTCCAAGAAAGATCTTGAATTTGGGTGAAAAAGGTCTACTGGGCTGGTACTTGCTTCTTGGGTAAAAAAGGCAAAAGGACCGAGGTGGACATTTTCCTTAAGGCCAGATTTTGTTGTGTTTGTACAGACAGCGTTGAATCACTGTCTCTAATTGGTCATACAGATTTCTCTGCGAAAATTTAAAAAGTGAAAGGTAACTGATAGAAGTGGAGTTTATTAGCAAGACCTGATTAAAACCAACATGCAATAATCGACTTCTGACACTTGTATGAGACACGGTATCTGGGTTTCATTTTACCTCTTGTTGCTTTCATGCTGAAGGCTTCAATAGAACATTTCCGGTGCTGCGACCTATTTCATTTCAATATCATACTTAATCGCTTGGTAAAGTATTTATGCTGATTTAATGAAGCATAGAAAAGACAGGTAATGATAAATATGAACCTATGTCAAGTGGGTCTTGGATGTGTAAATTTCCCCCAAAATGCTCATCATTAGTAACTGCCCTCAGTTATCCCTCTGGTAATAGTACCCTTGAGTCTAATGAGCTATTGTGGCAAATGACAATAATTTAGCATCATTTCACCTGCCTGGAAACAGTCCCTTTGAATTTGACTCACTGAAGAACCACTACAAAGATTTTGATCATCCCCAAAATGTACACATTAGTTGAATGGGTTCATGTAACTTTTCTTTAAAAATTTTTCTTGGCAAAATTAGAAAATGTATCCCCAGGACTGTACAGTGACCTACATCCGACTGTTTCCTTGCAGATTTTATTTTTTTTTTTTTTTAAGATTGGAGGTATTTTTCATTTAAAAATCAACAGAAACATAGGACTATGAATGGATTGTTATTGATTAATTTGTTTGTTGGTTGGTTTTGGAGTTTTTTCTTTTTCTGAGATAATCTACAGATCCACCAACCTCTTTCATTAAAATAACAGAATTAACACATATCTACTGAAAGGGTGCACCACAAGTTAAGGGAAGGTTTTACATCATATCTCCAGATATCAAAACATTTAATTCAGCTACAATGAAACCTTAGGTCATTTGAATGTTGAAGCAAAATATTCCCTTTAGAAATTTCACAGCTATTAGCCTTGAGTTCCCAGTGATGAATGTTTCTGGAGCTGTAAAATTTCTTCAGACCCAAGAGCATATTTTACCCTAGTTTATTGTGGTCTTTCTGTCTCCTTGAGGAGGGGCCATCATTACTGATTAGCTGTACTAACCCAGTGCAGTGCAGTAAATACATATACCAGTGCTCACTTTGAGCAAATTAGAATTTGAAAAATATTGTTCTTGCATAATGCTGGATCCTGAATGGAAATAAAACTTGTGAGACTAGCCCTTGATGAAAATAGGCTGTCAGAAGCAAAAATAAGATGTCCACCTTTATTCTGCTTTATCTTTTAACATGTTCATGATATTGATGAACATACTGGGTGCATGGACATATGACTCTTCTTTATGCAGAATGCTAATAATTTTTACATCACTAGGATTACATTAAACCTTCTAGCTTGGTTGACACAATAGATAATTCCTTTACACATTGTCATAGACATTACTAACTGCATGGAGAAAGGTCCTTTTTCCTCTTAGGAATACGTTCTGGTTTGTGCACAAGACTGAGGTATTTCTCATGAAGTGTCACTAGGGTGTTTATGTTCTGATGATGCACAGGTCTGTTCTAAAATGCTTGATCTGTCCCACCTTCTGTGTCCTGTAGGTCTCCCTACTCTTACTCTTCCTGGCTATTTAGATAATTTCCAACCCCACTTTGTCCTTTACAGCATTTAGTAGATTATTCCTCAATGTGTTAGCTAAAAATCACATCCACTTCATGTCCTCACAAGCATGTCAGCCACACTCTTGCCTTGCAAAACAGCTTCTGGTAGCCCTTTATCCCCATGTTGCTCAAGTGAATATATTGAGTGCCCAAGTGGCTACTCTGCCATAACTTACCAGCTGCTTCTAATTGCTGACAACTTTACTCATGTCTCATCTGCAATCTCTGTTGCAAGCACTGGAGCAATGGGATATCCATGTGTCTCCCTTAGCATTCTAAATCATAATGAAAAACATAATATTAATAGAAAAGGAAGTCTTCAAACTGCAATCGATTTCCATTACAATACTTACATAACCAAAGCACAGGATGTGGTGCAAGCTTGAAAATTATGACAAAGGCAGAAGAGTGGTCATGAGCACAGATCAGCAAGTGCCATTGTTAAGAACATCTCACACCTCTGCTTCAGTAACTAACACTTCTTAGGGGAAGATAAGGCAGCAGCACTCCATACATAATAGCTGATATTTCATATCTCCATGTAGACATACATTAGATGTACACATATAATAGACAGATACCAGATGCCTTTTCCTTGCTTTATGTGGAAAGGTAAATCTAGGCTCATTCTGTGATTTATTTATTATTATTTTTCTGTTGTCTAACAATGGCAGTATCGTGGCTGTAATATGACATTATTCAAACGCAGAGAATAAATGAACCTGAAGAAACCATTGCAGCTCTCATCTGGCAAACAGAAGGAGCCTGGAAAAGCTTAATACATTATTCAATAGCAAGTGGAGGAATCGAGGTAGCAGATGTAAAAGATTCATTGTACAAGATACTCAGCTCCTCAGCTGAGTATACGGCATGCTCTTGAAACCTATTAAAAACATTAGTATGCAAAAATGGTGATAAAAATCTAAACAAAACTATGCTCAAAATAAACTTGAATTGGGATTATACCTTTCCACACAGATTTTATTTGCTTGTTTGCTTTAGTAACACTTAAATACTTTAAGTATGTTTAATTCATATTTATTAAGGTATTTAATTCATATAAAATAAATACTTTATAACTGTGAACATATTTCTTCCAGAATAATAAAACAGAAAATAAAAAATAGTCTGCTAAAATGAAAAATTGTTGAAGTGAGATTATTTAATTTGAGAATAATATATATTTGTTAAATCACAGGGGAATGTGCTGTCACATGCAGACTTTAAATCTGCTTATGGAGCCATGCATAGCCCAGAATATGTGTGGTCAAATTTGCACTTACAGAATGTTTAGTAAGCCCTCTGATTAGCCAGCTTCTGTGGACAAAAGCATGCAGCCTGCTCTAATTCACTAGCTGTATAATTGTTCCAATGAAAATTTGGCCAAGTAGCCATCAAATCATATTTGTCAGGCCTTAAATAATTCATATTTACCAACTGTTATCTCATTAACAATTGACAACATTTATTAAATGCAAATTATATTGTAACTTGGATTATGGACTCAAAAAAGTAGTTTAATGTTGGTGATTGGGAAAGTTTGCTGTCAAACAAGCAGCTGGGGAGTGCAGAGGCATTTTGGAAAGAGGCTTCACCTCTCCGAGCTGCCTGGAGCAGCTCCTGGCTGGTCAGTGGCAACTCCACAAAGCCACCCCAACATCTGCCTCAGGTCCCTGTGGGCACACAGTCACAAAGCCCTGTGATCTCACGTCAATCAGCTGTAAAGGCATTTCCATGGGTCCCCTCAGCAGGATCCTTTGCTTTCCGTAAGATGCCGTGTCATTCAGCACCATGTAGAGCTGTCAAAGTCCAATAGACTGATTCTCTTTCTTCCAGAGCTCACCTGTATGTTGGGTCTTCTCCTATCCCCAGAAGGTCAGATGTCAGGGGCAGATATTTCCAGACTGAGGAAGGAGGAGGAATTGTCTGCAGAGGCCAGTATGAGGCATCAGTTCACATGTCCATGCTGGTCTGAGGTAGGGTGGAAGAGGGAGTATCACCAGAAAGTATCTACAGGAGCTTTGTAGCCTACTGAATAAGGGACACCACTAGCAGAGTGTAAACCTCTCTTCCTTTTCCAAGAGTTATTTCTAGGTTTTCTCAAATATCCTGCCTAATATACAGGACATAACAACCCAGGGGGCCAGAACAAGATCTTCTATATTAAAATATCTCTGCAGCTAATAGGAAAGAAATATTCAGAACAGATATTCAAATAATTTCATTAAGCCATTACTTAAATTGATATTGTCATTTGTGTTGACGAAGACATTAATCATTGGCCTGTGAGCTCCCCTACCCTTGCACGTGCTTCTCTGTGGATAGTGACAAACCTGTCCCCAGTCTTCAGGCTCTAATCTTCCCTGTCCTATAGGACTGCCTTGTGTCTTCACCACTATTACACAAGACATCGGAACTTCATGGCAAACAAGGACCTAGGTTAGGGACTGTTATTTTGCATCTCTTATGCTTGTGTAAGTAAATGTTGAGAAATTGTTAAGTCTCCTTCTTTTCTTTCATACCTGAAAAAGGTCTCACATGACCAAAAGCTGGTGTAGTTTTTCCAACAATACTTAGCTGGCATAATGACAGACATTACCTCATCTAAAAAAAATCTTGCCCTGTCTTTCTCTGCCTTTGTACCACCACAGTAAAATACTACTGTATCTAAAATAGTAACTATAGGTTCTCTTTACAGGCAATATAATTTAAGGATGTAATTCCGATGACCTAGTTTACACAAGAATGTTATGAACTGCCCTCTGTTAAGAGTAATTTCTCTCGGTTAGCTATAAAGAAGCTCTGTAGAGATTAGCCCTGATGTGTAAGTCCACATTTGATCAGATGAATCCCAGAACTATTCTATAGATCTGTTGCATCTAAAAGTAAATTATAAGCATGTAGAAAAATCACTGTAGTAAATATTTTAGTCACTCTTTTTAGCAAGAAGTAAAGTTAAGTCACATTCTCTTTTGCACATCCCTGGTTAAGCACATTGCTCCTCATTTTCAGCTACCTGTTACTATTTCATTTAGAACTCTACAAAGAGTACTTTCTATTCTATTACGATGAGAACAGTCATTTAACATCATGTGGGGTAACAGATGAGTACTGATGAATCTGAGAAGTAAATGTTATCCAGGAGTATGTAAGAAGTGCAGCAATGGGAAATACTGTTTATAAATGGGATGCTGGGATGTGGAGATAATTCAGAACAAAAGCAGCACATAACAATACAGAGAATAAGCATGTTTCAAAATTTCATCCTTATAGTAACATAAGCATACTTCATATAGGGGTCCTCATTTTGATATTTGACCCTAAGGCAGGACAGAGTTTTGAAGTGCTGGGTTTCACTTCATCCTTAAGCTACAGACAAAGTTTCACATAAGGAAAGTTGACTCTTGTTCCATTATCCAACCCCCTCTTTGTACTGCTCCAGTACACCCCAACTCACTGCTAAGCCACTTCAGTCAACTCAGTGAATTTTTTGAGATGGTTTTCTTGTTGAATTAGCACACGTGAATGGCTCTGTAAAGGACCAGACAGGACCAGAAGCAACAGTGCAAGAGGAGACATTGAAGAGATAATAGTTAAATAGACAGAGGTCACACAATAACCTAAGTCAAACTCTCAGCTTCCATCTGAAAAGGTGGCCCTGCCCTATCCCATTTCCAGTCACATATTCCTAGCACTTCACTTATGTGAACATGACTCATATGCTGTAAGGCTAAAGACTAACCTAACAACATCAGCAAACAATTTCCAGCCAGCTCAGAATCCTAGTGGATGCTGGCCTGGAAGATGTCACAAGGCTTGGAACACTTCTTCCCCTACTGTGATGTTAAATGATATGAAAGGGGCAAGGTGCTGATACAATAGTTCAAAATTCAGATCTACAGTGGTGAGAGCAGCCCCATCAGCAGCAGCACAGATTTACACTCCAATCATGAAAAAAGGAACATTAGGTTCAGAAGAGCCAGAGATCAAGCTTAGGACTATAGCCATTGAAATGAACAGTTGACCCAGGTCAAGGCCCTGGCCAAGACACAAAAGCAGTCTGAACACCTGGGAGCTGCAAGACAAGGCCTTCATTTTGTGATGCCAATTTATCCACAGTGAAGATATGAGTGTGCATGATTCACCCGAGAATAACTCTCTAAAACAGATTTTGTACTTAAGCTATAATAACCTGCCTGTAGGAGTATCAATCAACAGAACAGATGTTTTGCATTTCAGTCATTTGTTCCATCTTTCAGTTTTAGCCTAACAGCCTGCATGTACATGTACATCATCCTCTGACCTCCAGCCACAGGGAGGCAAATCATTGACTTGTGTCAACAGAATGCTAGAAATTATTTTCCAAGTGAAATTCATATATTCCTATATTTGTTCATCCCATATTGGGAAATGAAGTAATAAATTACTCATGACATTTAAAAAAATAAAATCCAGAACCACTTTCACTTTGAAAATGCTAAAATGGTTCTTTGTTTCAAATGAAATTTCTCAGATTTTCTACATCAAATGCTCTTTTTCAGTTTTTTCAAGACAACTGGAATGATTCATGACTTACAACAAGAATCTGAATGTGAGGCAGTTTAGTTTACACAGAGGAGCCCGAGGGAGGATGTGATAAGAGTTTTCAAAGATGGCAAAGGTTACTGAAAGGGCAAAGAACCAGTGTTACATGATCATAGTAGACAAGACAGAATGTAATGGACTAAAACAGCAGAAAGACTGAAGTAATGTCATAGGAACGTGTCTCTTTTCTAGAAACGGGTTAAAAATGAGTTCAGTTGTTTGAGGAATCTTGAAGTTCTTTAGGAACATAGGAGATGAACTTTTGACAAGGACATGTTTTGACAAGGACATGTATTGACAGGACAAGGGGTAATGGGTTTAAATTTAAAAAGGGTAGATTTAAATTGGGCATCAGGAAAAATTTCTTCCTGGAGAGGGTGGTAAGGCACTGGAACAGGTTGCCCAGAGAGGTTGTGGATGCCCCATCCCTGGAAGTGTTCAAGGTCAGGCTGTACGAGGGTCTGAGCAAACTGGTCTAGTGGAAGGTGTCCCTGCCCATGGCAAGGGGGTTGGAACTGGATGGTCTTTAAGGTCCCTTCCAAACCAAACTATTCTATGATTTATTCTATGATTCTATGATCTACCAGTAAGTATCAATGATGTGCCTTATGGCAGAAGGTTTGCACTAGCTAGGCCAGCAAAATCTCTTCAGAACATATAAATTTGTTCAGTACTGAACTGAACCCCTCTGATCTCCTTGGTGCCTGGCAGCTGTCAGTGCCCTGTGTGGTGGTGGCACTCTGGGCAGGGTAGCTGATTGCCTAGCAGTGCCATCTCCATGATGGAAATCCACTGAGGGAAGTTTTGGGATGGACAGTAAGGAGAGGTGTGATGCATCCTAAGTGGTATAATTCAATGAAATTTCCATCTCATAGAATCATAGAATCATAGAATGGTTTGGGTTGGAAGGGACCTTAAAGACCATCTAGTTCCAACTCCCCTGCCATGGGCAGGGACACCTTCCACTAGACCAGGTTGCTCAAAGCCACATCCAGCCTGGCCTTGAAGACATCCAGGGATGGGGCATCCACAACATCTCTGGGCAACCTGTTCCAGTGCCTCACCACCCTCTCTGTGAAGAATTTCTTCCTGATATCTAATCTAAACCTCCCTGTTTTCAATTTGTACCCGTTACCCCTTGTCCTGTCACTACAGGCTCTTGTAAAAAGTCCTCTCCCAGTACCCTTGTAGGCCCCCTTCAGATACTGGAAAGCTGCAATGAGGTCTCCTCGGAGACTCCCCTTCTCCAGGCTGAACAAGCCCAATTCTTGCAGCCTTTCATCATAGGAGAGGTGCTCCGTTCAAAACCAAACAACAACCTCAGGTAGTGGGTTCTCACCCAGCTTGGTCTGTGTCATGTCCAAATGTGTTATGCAACAGATCAGATGGTCTGTTGATATAACTGATGCAACATAGCAATTGAGATGATCATTTTGTACTGGCATGTCAATGTGATGAGTCTGGGGCATGTGTTGCCTCTGGATTTCTCTGGGACAGAGAAGTGAAAGGTTTCTGCTGCTGGGAATGCTGTGGGGAGTGGAAAGATGAAAAAGAAAACAAAAGCCATTTCCCTACGCTTGTAATTTCCATGACTGTGAGGTTAGGGTGAAGGTATATGTCCTGCTTTCCATAGCTAAGTTTAGCTAGATAATACAAATTAACTGATTTCCACCACTTTCTTCATTCTCTTCACTTGGAATAGGCCCTTGACTAACTCTTACCTCCACATTCATCATCTTTGAAGGAAGATGCTTTCCTTTGAAAGAAGACGCATTTATTTGCTGCAGTTTGAGAAGAAAGTCAAATAATGGAGGAAGAAGGTCATTCTTTCAGCTGAAAGGCTCCTGAGAGCTGCCCTTGAACTGACAGGTAAAAATATATTCTTCTTCAGAAGATGTATGTAATAAGTTTATGTTGTTCTTTTTCAGCCTACCTTTCCCTTTTTTCTCCCACTACACTTTGCTTAGCTACCAGTAACGTTGTCCGTTTAATTGTGGTGGTGCATGTTCAGGTCCACTAAGATAAGGGGGAATATATTTCTTTATTATTTTCCCTTACTGTCTCTGGCTCAGTAGTCATGCTCCCTTCTTCCTTCAGCATTCTCCACGCCTATAATAAGATTTTTCTCATTCAGAATAGAGGAGCGCTGAACTTAAATGAGGGTTACAGGTGGTTTGCTCAGTGACTAATTCCTAAAAGCCTACTAGCAGTAAAAGTGCCTCTCATTATACTAACATGGGTGTTACAGGTAGAAGAATCTATTATTTCCATTTGTGAAAGACAAATCTAAATGCAAATCCCCCTGGGAGCTTTCCAAAGTTTACATATAAAGTTGTGGGCAGGGGAAAAAAAAAGGAAATTGATGCCTCAGCCAAATGTGTCCAGGACATATGCCAACCTTTGTTGCCGCATTTGTTGACACTCAGAAAGACCACAGATCTAGAAGACTGATTCACTTTCCTGAAGCAGGACTGCTTTTCAGCAGACTGACTTTCTATCAATGTGGTGTTCTCTGTCCTAGAATCCCCAGGAATACCCTCAGAAATATTTCTAAGGAGGCAGGCCCCTTTTGTGGCAACCAGACTTAATGAGGTGTCATGTTTGTGAGAATAGGCAAGTAGTGCCAATTTCTTTCCTCTTTTTTTTCTGATCTATGACTTTCTCAGTGGCACAAGCAGTACAGATACATAAAACCTCAGATAACTCGATTATATTTATAGCTATTTCAAAAAGCAGATTAAAACTGCCTGTTCTCATATATTGTTGCAAACATTTTGAACAAATCTTATACCAAAGTATTAATTTTATTTGCCAATTCCTGAAAGCGCATGAACTGCATATAGAGAAGAATGAAAATATCCACAGATATGTTCCATTTACTGACTGAGTGCATTGTTTTATTTTGGACAAAATTGTAATTGAAGGTGGTGCTTATGAAAATGTAGTATTATCAATACTAACTCAAGCCAGGCATAGTGCCAGCAAATTATGGAAGAGCTATAGGGGAAAGATTGCTTAAGTGCCTAACAGCCTGATTTCCGACACCCTTTCTATTTCGGTCCTGGCTCTCTTTTGATCAAAGAGTGGCTAGTTAATGAATTATGATCACATTTATGGTAATCTGGTAACACAAATGAGTGACAATAAGGATAAGGCCACCTAAATGAGACCCAGTTATTAGAAGGGTTTCTAACAATTCTAAAATTCCTATCAAACTTTAAAGAAAATGATCAGGAAATTAAACACGGTGTCATCAATCTTAACAAATAAAATACCATTAGAGTGTCTTCTTTCTTTCCTCAGTTGAAAATCGCATGGCACTGACTAAAAGCTGTGAAAAATGCTCTTTCTTTCACAGCATCTGGCTTCTTGGCAGCCTTGAGTGGCTGGTTTCACTGCCTATTTCTGCATTGCCTGCAAATCTCTCACACTGTTTTTTGTCTCTTTGGTTTACTTTGTACTCTTGGAAAATCCTTTATTTAATCCCATATAAATTCTGAGAATTTCTGGACTTTCATTTCATTGAAAAAACTCATGCGGTGCATGAATCTCATCCTTGACTGTCAAGCTTCCTTTAGAGTAGAAGGGAAAGTGTGTTACAATCTGAATATGAGGTGTTTTAAGGTAGAATTTAAGTAGCACAGATGGTAGTTAAAGATGCAAAAAAAAACCCAACTGCACTTCATCATCATCTGATGTGTGATTTTGGGCTTATTTCTCTATGGGTCTTTTACTCATCTAGGTCTAATCCACACATTCATTAAAAATGAATGTTCATTCACTAAGGTAGGGCTTGCTTTTAACCTTGCTTCTTAAGCTTGCTTCTGACAGCACAAATCACTTCCCATGCAATCTGTAGCAGAGGTTCTGAGAACCATTCTCCTTGAAAATATTAAAATACTTCATTCTTTTTATTATGATTTTGTCTCTTTGTAATCTTTTCTTAAGAAGTATGAACAAATAGTTGTATTTAGATGTTTCTAAGCTAATAAAAATCCCAGACATATTAAATCTTCTGTCCAAAAAGCAAAATACTGTTCTACAGTTATTTGTTGTGTTGGGTTTGCATGTCAAGGTTTTGGTAGCAGGGGGCTACAGAGGTGGCTTCTGTGAGAAGCTGCTGGAAGCCTCTCCTGAGTACCACAGCGCCAATGCCAGCCAGCTCCAAGACAGACCCACTGCTGTCCAAAGGCGAGCACACCAGCAATGGTGGTAGCGCCTCTGGTGTTTGAGAAGGGCAAAGAAAAAAAAAGGGAAAGAAATTGCAGCCAGACAGAGAGTAACATGAGAGAGTAACAGCTCTGCAGACACCCAGGTCAGTGGAGAAGGAGCGGGAGGGGGTGCTCCAGGGGCCGGCACAGAGATTCCCTGGCAGCCCGTGGTGCAGACCATGGTGAGGCCAGCTGTGCCCCTGCAGCCATGGAGGGTCACGGGGGAGCAGAGGCTGTGACCTGGTGGGAAGCTGCCTGTGCAGGAGCAGGCTGCTCCTGAAGGACTGCACCCCATAAGAGGGACCCAGACTGGAGTAGTTGGTGAAGAACTGCAGCCTGAGGGAAGGACTCCTGCTGGAGAAGTTCATGGAGGGACCCCACACTGGAATAGGGGCAGAGTGTGAGGAGTCCTCCCCTGAGAAGGAAAGAGT
>NW_010266243.1:52408-55355 GCF_000690775.1 Eurypyga helias
TCCCTTGCACTGCTGGAGGGGAGGAGGTAGAGAAATTGGGAGCAAAGTTGCGCCCAGGAAGAAAGGGATCGGGGTGGGGGGAGGTGGAAGGTTTTTAAGATTTAATGTTTATTTCTCATTTCCCTACTCTAACTTGATTGGCAATAATTTAATTTTCCCCAAGTCGAGTCTGTTTTGCCCATGACAGTAACTGGTGAGTGATCCCTCCCTGTCCTTGTCTCAACCCACAAGCCTTTCCTTATATATTCTCTCTACTGTCCAGTTGAGTAGGGAAGTGACAGAATGGCTTTGGTGGGTACCCGCCCTCCAGCCAGGGTCAACCCACCGCATTTGCCAGTCCACTAAGGCTTTTGAACTGTTCTATAGTGAATAAAATCAGTTAAACAAAATGTTTGAGCACAGGCATCAAATTCATATTCAGGCACCTAAAGCTGAGACAACTATTAAAGATGGTGAACCTATGTCATTGATAAAGGGAGATCAAAATCTTTGGTAAAGTCAGTTAAGGGTACATAAACAGAAAACACAGATTAGTTTTAGGCAGTATGGTGCAAAATGCTGACCTTAATTTTCATTAGCTTTGGAATGTTGTAATTGGAATAAGCCAGACTTAAGTATTCAAAAAATGTCTCTCTCCCTCAATCCTGACACTTTGGAGCAACTAAGCTTATGCATGCGTGCATGAATACACATACATAAAATTTCTAAGCCAACAGAAACTAACATTGGTATATCTCTCATGATACTGCAGTCCCAAACCAAGCCATATTGTATTTCTAAATAGGAAACATGATCCCCGTAACCCGACAGCTGCTGAGAAGCCTGGTGAGATTCTGGTGGCTTTTGGTATCACTCTTGAATGGTGAGAAGTTGTAAAACTTACAGGAGCTCCAACACTTTTGGTCCATGGGTCAAAATTCATTTCAGCATAGGTTGTCCTGGGACAAAGTCTGCTTTGCATCAAGTTTACCAAAGTGTCTGGTTGAGGTGCCAACTGGCTGCTTGCACTGTCTGATGTGCGGGGTGACTAACGCCTGCACAGGTATTGTATGTAATTCATTATACTTGGAAGTCTCCATTCCAAAGAGCAAGACTGCAGGAGTCAAGCAGCCTATACTGCCTCAGACACTGCAAAGCCCTAGCTTCCCAAACTGGAGGTTGCTGTTGGCTGCAGAATTTGGAAACCATTGTCCCTGAGCGGTAGAATCAATGAAGCCCTCATTTCATATTAACTCATGTCCTGCAAGCCCACTGCCCCATCACTTCAAGAACGTTCCCCACATCCTGCCTGCAACATCTCTGGTCTCCACTAGAACTCCCCCCCACAGCTCCATCTTTTCTGCCTCGTTTCCCCTTTAGCTATAAGAGAAATAGTATGTGTTGGGACTGGTTTGATGCTGTCTGGACAACAGGGCAAAAGGAGCTCATGGTGGAACATTTCCTGCTGTGACACATTATTTTAGGACTTTCACTCCTTCATAAAACCGCTTTCCATGAAGTGCGTCAGATTTAACTATCTTTGAGATATCTTAGTGAAAGGTAACTGAAATTATTCCATCAGATTTGAAAGATGTTAGGAGGGGATAAGCAGACAGATGGATGGAGAAGATTATTGGCTAAGCCTGGTTTCTTAAGGAAATTAGGCTAAAACCAGGTGCTTTTATCTAATTTAGCAGAAGGATATTATTTTAATGTCAATAACTACTTTAGAAAAACTTGGCAAACCCTGAAATGTCCATGCAGACTTATCTTCATGTGATAGTGTTTGGAGTCGTGACTACTGTCTATGTGAGGATTTATCTCACTGTGTGTAAAAGTTGCCATGGCAACAGCGCCGTGCAAATAATTATATAAATAATAAATGAAAGATTTTATGAGCATATATTAAAGCTGCAGTTCTCATATATACTTCTCTTGCTACACAAATTGAAGAAAAGGGTCTCACGGAGTTTTTCTTGGTGCACGTATTTATTTGCCTTGCTCAGGGAAGTGAAACATTTGGTTTAGGAGGTGAATACTAAAAATTATTAATCCAGAAAATAAACATTGGCCAAACCCTAGCCGAGGGATAATAAATTTTATGTTTCTTAAAGCCAGAGGTCAGAAGTACAGGATCTGAGCCTCTCCCAAAACTGTGAAGCAAATTAAAAGCTTCATTAACAAGACCCTTGGGATTCCAACTGTACAGACAAATTCCCGGCAGGTGCAGAACCACCAGAGAGCTGCTTTAATGTCCTTCTTTAGACCCCAGACAGAGACTGTGACCATGGAAAAGGTACATAACTAATGTATCTGGTCTCCTTGCATATCTAGCTATCTTGATCTAGCACGTGCTGGCTAGAGCTATTATAAACTAACCTGCTCCCTATCCTATTCTGGTCTTTCTCCAAGTACAGACCTCTGGTCTATACAAGAGAGAATCTGAGCAATCATCATCCATATATATTTCCCATGTTCTCAGGGCCATGTCCTGTAGTGGTTCTCCATACAGAGCTCTGGTTGAACACATGCAGAGTTGTCTACACAAAGCATTGGGGAACTGGGTGCGGAATATTTTCACCAGAAGGTACTGAAGTTTCTTCATTCGAATTATGGGAGGGGGAGGGGAGGGTGGGGGGTTGTGTGTAGGAGTGCTTTTTAAAACTGAGAAATGGAATTGGTGTTTTAGCAGGAAGGGCGGGAGTAAAGCTATTGTTCATCACTTAAAACTAGTCAGGAAGAAAATGTGCGTATGTTTATGGGATGGGTTCATCAGTGCTGGCTGCTATTTTCAGCAGTCTTGGTGAATCAGGAGGCATTATTTACATGTGCAGCCTGATTGGTTAACATTATTCTATATTATCCTCAGTATTTTGGATTAATGAGGAAGTAAAACATGATGCTTGACTCATCAAGTCAACATTTCAGGCAATTTTGAACCATGCTTTCCCTAATTGTTTCATTAGGC
>NW_010266243.1:55372-59916 GCF_000690775.1 Eurypyga helias
CTATAAAGACTGGTATATTAGATGTGTGGAACATATTTCTGTCTGTGTGTCTATATATATATAGATATATATTTATTTAATATATCTATAATTTCTACATAGAAAATATATTAAATGCACAGTTAATAGAAACAAAGAAAGATTAATCCAGCCAGGCCCAGATCTGAACTCTGAATCACTTGGATGAAAAAATTTTCTGCTAAAGTTGTGTTACTTTTCAGACTCCTCTGAGTAGAAATAAAGATCCACTTTCAATGTGGCTTTAAGGTCTGAAAAAATGCTTTTTTTGGACTAAGTCTGAAAATTAGTTCAGAGCCAGGATTTTCATATGCATTGTCCTGAAACCAGCTCCTTCTTTTTTAAGCCAGAAGACCAACAGCCTAAATATCTCCATAAAACAAAATTGGCTGTCTGTAAGATAAGCAAAACTCAAATTCTTTAGAGCAGGAAGCCTGAATCCAGCAATATGTCTAGTCTGAACACATGAGTAATCTCACTGACCTTATGTTGTTGGTCTAAACAAACATAGGACAGCCCTTCCCAAAATGGGCAGGACACCAGTCCAGACTATGCAGCACCACTGCAACAAGCCTGCTGAGAAAGTGATAGATCAATTGATTTTTTAGTTCAGGCTTTTGAATTAACGATTTCAGGCGATCAGTCAAGACAGAAAATCATAGCTGACAGTAGTGAAGTCTGTATTTTAAATAAAGATGAGTATCTGGTTAAATACAGCATCTGAAGCCCTGTTCTTTCAGGTGAGCAGCAACCAGAAGTGGGAGCCCTTTTAAGTTCATCATCTTTTCATTTCTTGTGGATGATTCTCAAAATGTTCCACCGATTATGGGTCTGATTCTGTTTGCTAAGTTTGCTTTGCTTTGTCATACAAAAGTAAAGAACCACCTGCATCAACATGATCCAGGATCCTGGATCAACACGATCCAGGTGTCCCCAAACTAAAAGACATCAAACCCTTCCTGATCCCATGTAACCGTTTTCAGCCACTTAGTACAATGTCTGGAATTTCACAAAATAAGTGCCTGCAGGAAGAGAGAATTGACATACAATTGAGAAATATAGAGACATTTCTAGAGTGAAAATTATCATCATCTCCTAGGAAGTGGACCATGTCCCCCACTACAGAGGGCAGCAATCACAAATCATAGGTCCCTGACGATATAATGCGGAAAAAAAATACCTCCAATCACACAACTGATTTAACTCTGAATGCATAAGCAAGACACACCACTGGCCACAAGACAATTTACTGTCAGTAAGAGCAGATGCCCATGTCATGTCCCGTCACTAGCTGTGGCTGGTTTTCAGTCCTCCAAAGTGAGTAAAACACCATATTTCTCCCCCATTTCCCTCAAAGCCAAGTTATGTATCTGCAGTAAAAAAAAAAAAAAAAAAAAAACCAAAACCAAAAACCAACCCCTTCCTGGTCCCTGCAGGTGGTCAAGAATCTTAAAATACAGTGTCAGTTAAAAACACAAGCAGTATGTAGAACAAGCATACATGACCAAGTTTCTTCAACCCTCACTTGCATCTGCTAACAAAGTCAGCACTGGAAACCTTAATCACAGGCTTGAATTACAGGCTCCAGGATCACTCTCATTCACATGTACCATTCTGGACTGTCTTTTTGGGAGGTTACTGCAGCAGGTGAAACTACAGCATGCTGTTTCCCCAGCTAAACCTGTTGGGCTTGCCATTCAGACCACAGTACATAGCAAAAAACTCTGTGATTCTATCACCACATTCCCTAAAACCACCACACTGAGGGCAGAAATATATGAACTTCAGAATGAAAAGCAATGGAGATATTTTTTAGCATAAAAATTGCTTCCAGATCTTTTGTTTTATTCCAGCTGCTCTAACCTCTTCTAAAATATTGTTATGCAAGCAGAGGTCATACCCTCTGCTAACTGACAGCTCATTTGTCCTCTGGAGAAAGGAAAACTGAGCATGCTACATGTAAGAAGGAAAACATAACATAACCTGGAGTCCAGAGTAGCTTGAATTTCAGCAAATCCACTAGGAAAGAAGCTTAAACACAATACTGAGGAACTGGCCTTGGTCTTTTGTACTCCTTCTGACTTTCTCTTAAACTGATCAAATGTCTTTACATTTGACAGTTTACTCTGTCTAGCACTTTTCCTCATCCACTATTAGTTCACATACCTTTGGCTCCTTAATGCAAATAAAACTTCTAATACTCTGCTTTAAGGAAGAACATTTTAGATTACTTTTCCCAAAGTCTTAAAGAGAATCCAGCACAGTGAATAGCAACACCAAATTATTTGTTGCCACAGATTTTCTTCTTTTTATTTGTGGTGTTCCAGCTCAGTTCCTGTATCGTAGCACTGATTTCAGCCAGTTAACAGCACTCATGAAACCAGACTAGATATACTTGTACAGGTCTGGATCAAACAGTGGTGAAATGTCAAAGAGCACCATAAAAAAGGATTACATAAACAATGGGCTTTTTTCCATTTTGTTCACTAGAAAAGCTAATATAAGCTGATTAAATAAGATGACAAATTCAGATTTCACATGTATGCAGCAACCCAACAATAAACACTTCTACACACTTTCAGTTTAGTGAATAGTAGCACATTCGGTGAAATTGTTTTCAAGTGTCTTTGTATTTGTTCCTTCACACATCAGTTTTCCTAGTAGTTGTGTTTTTCTGGTTTCCCATAGAGCTGGACCTGGCCCTGGGACTTCAGTCATTGCTGTCCCTGATGCCTTCAAAGGACAATTAAAAGCCTGGGGTATTTTAGATCAGAATTACTGTGACAAACACACCACAAATCCAGCCATTTTTTGCACTGGCATGGCTACTGCATGTTTCTAATGCTGTATTTTAAAAAAAAGTTATTTTCTAAAGTCAAGCCAGGTTTACTGCCATCCCTTTCAGTATTTACAGGTTTGGATTAAAATAATGTAACCATATCCATTGGACAGTGTGCACATTTTGAGGATACTTCTGCCAGAGCATCTATTCAGCACTTGGGCAGGAGCAGCCAATTTTGACAGCTGTCATGCTAAAACACGATTCTTCCACACAATATATAATGCTTACAGTCATTTTGGGTATTTATCTTATTGAGCTTATATATCTCAATAACCGATGTGACATGCCTTGCATCTTCCCATGGAAAGACCTTTGCTAAGGTTGGGTCCTTTTCCAGGGTGCGCTGCTGGGTTCCACGCTGTAGTCGTAGCCAGAATACAGATCTTGAGTAGGCAGGTGACAGACATTCAACTTACAACAGCTACCAGACTTTGGGGAAATCTGGACTAAAATACAGAATCTTTAAAGTCCTCTAGGACCTCTAATAGGGTGAAGAGGAGATGCCATGTGAAAAATATGAAATGCTGATGTTGCACTGAAAGTCTTAAATTTTTCTCACACTGAGACTCTGGAACAAGTAAAGCAGACTGATGCCTGAACACTTTGAGGGCTTGGGAGGATGGTTTGCTTTACATTTCTTTTTTTTAATTATTATTTTATGTATTTTTAGAAATGAGTTTCAACTTTTAAATGTCCCAGCCCAAAGAGCCTTCAAATCTCACTGGAACATATTTGACCTTGAGACAGGTGAAACCTGTGAATGCTGTGAAAGAAGACAGAGGTTCAGAAATTAGTTTCTGAAATGTGTGTTCTTATATGACAGTTAGATGAGCCAAGAGACAACTGAGTTTTTAAGAATAACTTTATGTGGACAGATGGGTAGTGTCCTAAGATGTTGTTTCTCCAATTTTGAATGATCTCATCTATTCACCTTCTCCTGCAGAATCTTCATTGAGCTCAGAGCTTTGCCAGTGTCTTCTGCTTCATTACTTGTCTACTTATGAGTCCTAAATGCAAAAGGGCATAATTTGTAAACCTTAGAGAATTAATGAGAATTATTTTGGGATTTGATTTATTCAATCTGAATTCATTCCTTGCACATGTGAAACTAAAAATCCCTACTGTCAGTGGAGAAAAAAAAAAACAAAACCAACCCAAACACAAAAATACTCACCAAACTAAAAGACTGGCAAATAATTCTAAAACTAACAAAACAGGAGTGCAGTCTTTAATTCATTCTTGAATATCCCAAATCACAAATAACACAGCTATGCAAAGCAGGATCTTTGGGCAGTAGTAATCAATGCAGTACCAGTGAAACTGTTGATCTGACTCATGGTCTTTAGAACTACAAATAAATTATGTGTAAAGACAAAATAGCCTTAAGGCACATTTCTTCCCCATGTACCTGTGAAGTCCTGCATCAAGGAATCCATGATTTTTCTTGAGCACCTGGTGGCAGATAATAAACCAGTGCATGACAACAGAGAAGCAGAGGAACAAAGATGAAATCTCAGTGAAAAAAAGCAAAGAAAAGAAACAAAACAAAAACAACCTTCTACAAAAAGAAAGAAGAAAAGTAACCATGCCTGTGGGGAATTTCCTAAACTGTGTGATATTATAGACTGAACTCTGTCCTTGTTGTATTACATTTCAGAAGAGAGAAAATCCAAAGGTAGGGACA
>NW_010266243.1:59947-62169 GCF_000690775.1 Eurypyga helias
TTATAATAATTTCTGCCCCCTTCTGTGGGTATCTAAATGTGTCTTTTTCTGCAACTTCTGACCACTGTGTATTATTTTCAATTTTGATGCTACTGACTGTGATAAGGGAAATATAGAATAGTAAATTTGTCAGGTGTAAAAGATGGAAAAGGATCCTTCAGCTGTGAATTTTTTATTCTATACTTGTTGAAACTGCAAACAATGAGCAAATTACCACCTTTAGGATTTACACACCACCCACAGAAAGATAAATAGACTTTCCTAGACATGGCAGATAACTCTGGCAGTTGGCAAGCTACTCCAGAGTGGAAGTCACCCAATAATCTGGCTGGTGAGCTCTTCCTGGGGGCAAGAGAAGCTGGGTCTGCCCCCCATGCAGAGGGGCAGCTCCAGCCCTGTGCTGGATCAGTGCAACGCCATTCCCCTTCTGCGATGATGGCACCCTTCTGCGATGAAAGCAAGTAAATCAGCTGGGACTCCCCCCCTCCCAGCTGATGCTTGTGTCCTGTTTGAGGACAAAATCTGAGACAGACTGGTGTGGATTTGTTATAAATTATTGGTAAAGCTCTTTTTAACACACATCTCTTTTTCTTCTCTCTACAACTCAGTCCTTGAGATTTCCAGAGCACTGAAGAGATATATATGAGAGATGCTGCTTCGCCTTCTCAAAACAGCCCCTGGAATCATGAGCTGATTAAACAGCTGAAAATATACTCAGTGTCAAAGGCAATTCATTTGCATGGGCTGTACTAGCTAGATAACCAAGGTAGTTCTGTTTTGGAGTATTTGTGTAACCAGAACACGCTTTCCAAATTCGTACGTATTCTGGAAACCAGCTGAAGAGCCAGGGATGAGCCTTATTCTGAAAATCAGGCTTTATTTAAACCTTCATCCTGCATTTAGCACCGGTTTCTGATCTACGCCTCATCTTTACACCGAAATGATAGTGCATGTAATCTACAGATGTTTCTGATCTACACCTCATCTTTACACCAAAATGATAGTGCATGTAATCTACAGATAGACTCTAAATTAGCTCCTGTCATAGCACGGAAGGTGATTTACTTGAAATGAGTCAGCATGCGTTTGAAAAGCTACAGTGCACACTGAGCCCGTATCTTTTATTCCTTAGACTTCCATGGGGTGTTTAGTCTGTGCCAAGAATGAGGCATGTGGCCGACTTGAATAATACCCAGAGATAAGATAACAGGCACATCTTTGGCCTGGGTTAAACAGCTGCCTGGAGGACTTCTCATCACCGCACTTAAAAACTGTCTGTAAGCCAAGAGCCACGGCACACGCGTGCAGCAACACCATGAGGGGCTGCGCAGTGTCAGCGGGAACCCACAAATACCCCGCGGTTAGAGAGCAAAGAGCTCCCCAGAGGTGCCAGTTATGTAGCTGCTGCCCCCTTCTTACCGCTCTGGTCCGGCAAGGGGCTGGAGATTGTAAGGAAACCCTCAATCACAGCTTCCATCACAGCATCCTGCTGTCAGGCTGCGAGGTAAATAAAGGTGCTAAGGCTGCTATTAGGCTGGAGCTGCCCTTCCTTTCTCTGTGACTGGAAGGGGACTCCCTGCTCTCTGCACCACTGGGTACTCGCAGTGGGGTGCTTGCTGAAGTGCAGACACATTGGCTTACCTCCAGGCAGCTCAAGAAGGCTGCGACAGTTTGTACCAGTGGAGGATCTGACCCTATATTTACAATCGATACAATTCCAAGTGTAGTCCATGTTAATAAGGCAGGCCAAAATCTGAAGGAGGGCAATAGTTCTTACCTGCGTTCATGAAATACTAGTTCTTTGAGTTATGCCAAGGACAGCACAGAAGCTGAATAACTGATTAAAAATATATGTAAGCCAATTTGTCCCCAAAAGCCCCAGAATAAATTGAGTGTGCTTCTCCACAGCAATGAAATGAGAACTGGGGCCCACTATTATTTAAGGCAAAGAAGGTGATTCATCTGCGCAGCCTTGGATTGGGTTTTCTCTATTGACAGGAGTGGCAGCTAGCAGTAGTGTTTGGGTGCTGCTGAAGGAGAGGGGAATGTAGCTTTATGCCTTTACCTTCCTGTCATTGAAAACATCTTTTCAAGATTTACTGACACCACCTGTCCTGAACCATAACCCAAATGTGAGAACCAGTACTGTTATTAAAAACACAGCTCCCATCTCCAGCAGATATCCTTAAGCAAACATGCATTCTGATCAGAGCAGTGGTTGC
>NW_010266243.1:62187-64897 GCF_000690775.1 Eurypyga helias
ACCTGTCGGAGCAGGTCAAAGAAGAAAATATTAATTCTCTTGTCATTGGGTAGGGACTTTCCCTCAGTATTTCCGGACTGGTTCTCTGCCAGATCGTCCCGAGAGTTGGGGCCCAACTCTGCAGCAGGAAGCCTGGCAACCTCAAAGCCCTCAGCAACCTGGGAAGAAAATCAAGGCAGGTAAAGGCTTCCAGATGCTGAGCTTCTTAGTAGCTCTGCAGCTGGACAGCTGGAAAGCCCAACCAGATCGGGAAATCTTGTCAATTACAGTTAGGATTGTTTTGGCAGGGTATAGCTTTTTGAGGTACTGAGACAAATTATGGGTCTCTTCCCATGCAATAGGTAATTCCATTTTGCTGGATGCTGTTCTGATGTAAAATTGCTTGGCAGGGACATGGGACAGACAGGACTTTCTGGAGCACAGGGATTCTGGGCTCTGCCTTCCTTTAGGAGAGGAGCATCCAAGGCCAGCTGCGAAAGACACTTTTCAGCTTCCTGAAAATTGTGCTAGGTGCTTAATACATCTTTGAGCATTAAAATACATGAAGACTTTAGTTCTAGGGACCAAAGTGACTTTCACTTAGTTTGTCTCCTCTTTAAACATCTGTATGAGTAAACATTTGGCATCTATTTTAAAACCATCAGGTATACCAACAAAGCAAAAGGTCTGTAAAATAAGCTGTACTTAGGTACTAATGCCATGATTTTAAAAATATGAGTATCTCTACTCGTGAAGAATAGGAATATTTCCTTTTTAAAACAATGGAAAATATGCCTTCCTACACTTAGGCTATTCTCAGCACTATATTGTGCTGTTGGAACAAATCCATTTTTGCTCTCCTTGGAGATGCACAGCCCCATGCTGACTTGCATATTGTTTACACAAGCCTAATGCTCTACCCTTCGTCTGGTCTATTTAAAGAATATCAATCAACATTCCTCTGATGAACTTCATGGGCACTGGTGTTAGACACTTGCTTAGGCTTGCCTGCTTAATGGAACACATTCTTATTCCAAGCACTTTTTTTCTTTCCAAGTAATAATGAGACAGCTATGAGTTTACCAAAAAGGGGTCATAGGTGAACAATATTTATTAGACAGGAGCAAAATCCTTCTTAGGTAGGCTCTGATTGCAGGTAGGAATTCCTTTCAAGGCTGAGCAATTGCTCTAAGCATTTACACTTGTACACGCACCAGGTTAGCTATGCCCCGGATAATGAAAAGGAAACAGATGATGAAAAAAATTAAGGAAAACGGGAGAGAGACAGGCAAAACAAAAGCTGCCAAAACAACGAAAGTCACTCTTAGATGTTTGGGAAATTATTGGATTAAAAGCAACTCCTTAATTCACCTTTTGAATTTGTGCTGAGCTATATGTCTCCTAGCTTCCCCTCCCTAGCTTTTTGTCCATCTCTCCACCCTTTGATTGTAACTTCTGTGGGTGAGGAATCTACCTTCTTACCTGTCTGGAAACTGCCCAGATTTAATTTAATCTCTAAAACCTGTCAAGTCTGGACAAAGTGAACCTATGCAGATAATTTGAGGTCCTGGACCTTTTGGATGAAGAAACCCGTTTCTTGTAAATTGGCTCATTGAAACAAAACAGTGAAGTGGCAGCATGCCTCCAGTTGTTGTTGAAGAGTGTTTGCTGGCATGCACAGCGCGGAATGTGCTGTGCGCAATGCTATCCATGCATCTCGGCATTACTAAACTGTAACACTATCTGGTAATTGCATGAAACATTTCTGCTTTGAAGTCAGATGGAATTTATTTTGCCTGTATCTTTCATTTCCTTCCACTTGTTTACAATTAAAAAAAAAAAAACCAAACCTCAAAACAAACAGCCTACCCTCACCCCCACCCTCATCCCCCAAAAAATCTTGTGGCCAAACCCACCTCCAATGACATCTAAAGAATGATTACTGATTAATTCTGTAATAAGGAATCTGCATTTCCTTAAGTAGTTTACTCTGCATCTCTGGAGGTCTTTCAAAATCCTCTTGTCATGCCAGGCACCTTCATACCTGTCGTTTGTGCTGGAACCAGCGGGTGAAGGAAACTGGGTACAGCCCTCAAGCAGTAGTGCACTCTGAACCACTACACTCTCTCTTGCTGAAGGATGGCAGCTGAGCCAGCCAGCATCGTTCACGGCTCCCAGCACAGCTCAGCTCCAGCTGGGAATCAGGACCCATCTCTCCATGTCACTGAGGTGAAAATAAATCCTCACGGACAGAGCCATGCAGCTCTGCTAGTCTGATGTTTGGAGTGAGTCCCTCTGACAGACCCACAGCCACTGTATTACACACACTCCGTCAGAGCTGATAATACAACAGTGAGCGGCTTCTCACCTCTCATACCCACGTCTCCCATGCACTACGAGGTGCTACAGTCATGATATGAGCTAATGCATCAATAAATGAGAAGACTATTGTCTCAACTGCCTCTCCCTTCTAGAAGATCTTCATTGGCTTTGACTTTGGGGAGGAAATGACAATAATATTGTGATTTTGCTTTGAAGCTGAATTTTACGGAAAGGAAATGAACATTAAGGGAGCTGCAGTTTGAAAAAGGCTACGTATCTCTGAAACACTATGGGACCAATAAGTAGCAGCCCCCAAAAAGAAAAGACTTTGTCCCCATCAGCTGAGTCACCCATCAAACGCCAGGAAGCAGGGAATGAAAAAATCATTCAGCAAGTTTGCCGATGACAC
>NW_010266244.1:0-37393 GCF_000690775.1 Eurypyga helias
CCCACGGGTGTTCACGCCCTCCCGGATGGAGCCCCCACGCACGGCGGGAACACCCCCCCTGCCAGGTGTTGCCCAGGCTCCTCCATCGCCAAGACCGGCCAGTCCTCTACTGCCGCTTCGTGCGCCTTGATGGAGGAAAGAAAAGGGACTGTGCATCGCTTCAGGTCTTCCTGTGAATCCTGGGATGTGGCGGAGCCTCTCTCCCCACGCACAGGAAAACCAGCCCCTCAGGCACAGGCAGCTGAGGGCGTGGGTGAAATACCCCTAAATACCCACCGGACACGAGCCTCGGGCAGGGCAGGGTTGGTCACCTTGACCTCGACGCACTATCCGACACCGGCAGCGTTGGGTCAGGGCAATGGAGATAACCAAATCTCAGGCTTCAGGGCTCTGGTTGCAGGGTTACAGGGTTCCCGGGTGCACAACCGGCTCAATATATTGTGGGCTTTTTCTCCGCCATTTTGCAGGCTCAGTGTGCTCTCAGCTAGCAACCGACCACTGTCCCAGCATGGTACTGGGAAGCCTGCACGGATGCTGCTCCACATCGGACAGAGCAGGGAACTGACAGGCTTTCAAAGTAGGCCTGAGTCAGTAACGACTGTCTCGCTAAGCAAAGAAAGTGACGGGTGCCACTTCCCCACGCAGAAGAGATCCCCTGTCCCCTGTCCCCTCCCTGCATGGCATAGAGAGAAGATTGGAGCGAGTCCAGAGGAGGCCACGAAGATGCTCCGAGGGCTGGAGCCCCTCTGCTATGGGGACAGGCTGCGAGAGTTGGGCTTGTTCAGCCTGGAGAAGAGAAGGCTCCGGGGAGACCTTATAGCACCTTCCAGTGCCTGAAGGGGCTACAAGGGAGCTGGGAGGGACTTTTTACAAGGGCCTGTAGTGACAGGACAAGGGGTAATGGGTTTAAATTGAAAGTGGGGAGGTTTAGATTAGATATCAGGAAGAAGTTCTTCCCGGAGAGGGTGGTGAGGCACTGGGAGAGGTTGCCCAGAGAAGCTGTGGATGCCCCATCCCTGGAAGTGTTCAAGGCCAGGCTGGATGAGGCTTGGAGCAACCTGGTCTAGTGGAAGGTGTCCCTGCTCTGGTAGGGACATCTAAAGACACCATCTTCAGATAGATGGTATCATCTATCATCTAAAGACAGATGATCTTTAAGGTCCCTTCCAACCCAAACCATTCCATGATTCTAGGATAACGTGCACTTCTTAAGTGCATTTTTAAGTGCATCTCCATTTGATGGAAGATGAGGCTGAACTGTGCCTTCAGATGCTGTCCATTTCTTTAATTGTCCAAAGGAAAAATTTGACCTTGAGGTAAAATAAGAAAGCATGGAAATGCCTGCATAGCTCCAGTGGTCTCAAATGGGGAAAACAACAACAACCCCAAACAGTGCCAACTTTAACTGTAGGTTTGGACTTAAGGAAAATACATCAGTAGAAATGGTGATTCATGGTTTCTAACATTCTAGCGTAAACAATGATGTATCAACTGAAGACTTGACCCTTCTTTCTCTAAGGGGTGGAGACCAAGTTTTATTTTACGCTGCGTATCTACTTGGTGTTAAGAAAAGGATAATGATTCTCAAAAATAGCTTTATTCATAAAGAGCTGTAGTGATCAACTCCTGATACACAGCCAGCATCGTACTGTCGGCTCAGAACACAACAAAATACATTTAAGCGTTCCTTTGTACGAAACAACCCATTCAAGCAAATTTTAACGAAGAAAATAGGCACAATCCATGGCGAACGCGGTATTCTTGCAGCTAGGTGTTCAGCTACGGTTTGGGCGGGTTAACTCTGGCGTGGGAGGAAGGAGCCTTTATCAAATTGCCTAGAGCAGCAGAATGAAATACGCCCTGCGGCTAACTAATACCAGGAACGTGTTCTAGCTGGCCTCTTTCCAGAAGGCTGGGAAAAACAGCAGCTGCCCTGTCAAGTTCAGGGAGAGCCTGACATTACTGGGCAGTGGGCAGGAGCTGTGGACAGACCACTTGACCACACAAATGTTTCAGGTTCTGCTTTTATTTTAGTTACTGAAGGCTTCTCTCATTAATCACCGATATCAGTGCCTGCCACTAAAAGGAGCATCCAACGGCACCTTTCTGATGGCGTGCAGAAGTGGTTGGCTTGACTTCCATGCGATTTCTCCCGGGCGGACAAAAGCGTTAGTCCTGTTTTGCCCTTCTGGGTGAGCAATTTCTTTGTTCCTCCCGCCAACCAGCACATTCCTAGATCCAAAGCATTCCTGGTCCCGCTGGCACCCCATTATGGAGGGAAGAAGAGATTTACAAAAGCAGAAATATTTGCTGATATTACAGGAAGTCAGTTGGCTGAAAGCAGCAGCAGATTTAGTAGATGACCAGTTTTGTTCTTGCTGGGGGAGCCACCGAGGTTTGCAGGGCAGGGCGAAGGGAAGGGGCTCAGAGGTGACAGGGAGCTGCATATTTCCTGGCTAGGTGATGCCTAAGGTGAGAGAGCCAACGTTCTAATTTCTTTGGTATGCACAGCTTTTTAGAAAGCTAAATAATTTAATTAATATATTTTCTATCTGAATAGATTCCTGATTTCATAATTATTTTGTCCCCTGTTGCCAGTCAGGCTATCTCAGTGCTCAGGCCCACTGAACCACGGCCTGTGTCAGCACCAGTTGTCTGTAACTTTATTAACAGACTTCCAAAAACCTTGCTGGGTAACCACATGCCCTCAGTGGTGGGGAACCTGGAGATAAGGACTGAGTATTCGTCCTTTAGAAACACCTGAAATAGCGTGTTCTGAGTCAGATCTCCAGGTCACTGCCCATTCACCACTCCCCCTCTTCCCCCCGTTTTTTCCTCCCAACTTTGCCATTGCTGCTGGGTGACTCACAGGGAATTAGCAGAATTTATCTGGGGGTTTTGTTTTGTTTTGTTTTTCACAAGACAAGCCACCTAAAAAAGCAAAGAGCACAATGATTTTTCAGCAGATTACCAGCTGGAACCAGCAGGACTCACTTGTGACCAGAAATTAGTCTGTGAAGACATAATGGGAAAAAATGAAGGATTTGAGGCATATTAACACAGTCCTGAGGTGAGCACCGACACCTTTAGTCATGAGGAAAATCAGAACAGAGTATCTCATTAGATGATATATAGAGAGCATTCACCAAAATATGCATTTAGTATGCAAGCATCCCATCTTCATCCTGGCTACAGAGAATTCCCTCCACTCTGACTAGTAATTTAAATAGCCTAAAATTATTTTTTCTGGCCTAATGTTTTAAATGGGAGAGGAAGCCAGATGTACCAAAACAACATTTAAAGAGAGACACGCCCTTCCTAAGAAATTGGGAATAGATGATGTTTGTTGCAAAATACCTTTTAAAATAATGTTATTCCAGTTCTCTGTCTTGTTGCCTTTTGCAGAAATTAGTCATCAAAGTGATTCTCAGTGGTGACAGTCTCCATGGATTTTGCAAAGTGGTGTCTATCTACTTACTTGTTTCAAGACTGGGATTTCCCAAATGATGTGTTTACCCAGATTCCTCTCCCTGCTCAGCTATTAAATAACAATTTACTTAACCAAATGAAAATAAGAGAAACCTCTGGCCGATGCACTCCTTCTCTGGAGCTGCAGGTAACTTCCTTTTTCACGTATATCTTTGTCTCTGCCAACCATTGTAGGAAAAAAGCTTTCATGCTCTAGGGTTGGAGAATTAGAGACATTTAGAACTTTATCCAGTAGTGCAAGGAATGGTAACCGCAACAAGAATTACACAATTGCTACAAAACACTCAGTGCTGGCTTATCACAAGATGCCAATCATCCTCAGCAAAACCGACTTGGACTGGAGAAGACGATGCTGCGCTTTGGACTAGTACTTGTGGCACATACTGGCTTTCATCTGCACAGATCCATTAGGAATTATCCCCGTGGTCCTGGTTCAGCGCTGCAGTCCGGGACCAGACACACGACAGCGTCTGTCACAACACAGCGACGGAGCTGGCGCTGGGCACTATGCATACCTAAAGACACGCCGGCGTCCTGCCTGATGGGATTGACTGCGTGCCAGCGTGCTGCCAAGGTCCAGCTAGCCTAAGGGCCTGCAGAAATTTAAACAAGGATTATCTTAAAATGGCAAAACCCAAGCAAAGGCAGATCCCATCACCGAAGCACAGCAGCTGGCACAACCCTGTGCCATGGGGCTCTACGCCCTTGGAGACACTCAAGACTTGGAGCAGGCTAAGCCCCGCCGCAGACGAACACACAGGGTTGCCCACCTTCTCCTCCAACATCTCTGATGCCTGGGCTTCTCCTCTTCCTACTCACCAGGGAACTTGCTCCCCGGGCATGGGAGAACCACGAGAAGCGGCGGAAGGCACACCTGAAATCTGGAGGTCTGCCCAAAGGATGCTGGTTTTGTTAGAACCTGTCCGGACGCGAAGGTTGAAGCCTGAGCAATGTAACTACCAGAAGGTATTTGTAATTTTTGTTTGAAATAGCTGTTTCATGAGCTCACTGAACAATGCAGCCTGATGGAACCGCTGACTTTTCAGGCAGAAAAAGTTAAAAAAACAGGGTTTTTTACACACGACAGTAGCTCTGTGCTTGCTGCAGAGCAGCCTTCAGAGCTGTTACGCTAACCGCTGGCTGCACGCGTGTGCAGCATCCTGCCGCCGCTCGAGGGGAACCACCAGCGCTTATCAGAGATGTTGTCTTCATGCGGCACCCAAAACCCCATGTAAAAGGATCCCGTGAAGCTCGGGCTGACCCCGCGCTCCCCCCACCTGTGACTGCACGCGTGGCTCTTCTCACACTGAAGCAGCCACCTGAGGACCCCAGCAACCCCTCAAAACCCCGTGTAAAAGGATCCCGTGAAGCCCGGGCTGACCCTGCGCTCCCCCCACCCATCGCCTGTGACTGCACGCGTGGCTCTTCTCACACTGAAGCAGCCACCTGAGGTCCCCAGCAACCCCTTGCAAAAGCAAAGCAGAACAAAGAGCAGAGCCAAGACCGGCTGTGAACATCAAACTCTTTCCTTCTCCGTGCAGCGAGCATTAGTGAGAGGCATGTTTGCTCCATGCCATAAGAAGGAAAGCTCTTCCGCTCTCCTCATGCAGTAGCACTTGCATCAACAAGATGCCTGGGCGACCCAGCAGCTTCTGTGTGACACGTGTCAGCGCAAACCCCACCAAAATTCATGTGACGGGTAGCAGCCACCTTTCTCTGCTGGCTTACACGAAATTCACTGGTCCCTGGGAGCACGGGAGTAGACAGATGCCCACGTTGCATCCTGCACGTGTAGATAACTCCTGGGACTATACAGGCATAAAAGGAGTTTTGGGAGGTGGGTTGGGCACAGGAAGTGCTCTTGCTAAGTCGAGCAGCTTGGTTTAGCCAGCGCCTCAGTTAACACATCCTCCGTCTTTTCAGGCCATGTTTAGATGAAAGCACGTGAGAAGGAACAACGGGAGCCCTGCGGCAGGATTTCAGCCCGGGATATCCGCACTGGAAGCTCACTTGCGCGTACCTTCCATGAAGCCAGGGGGAAGGTTGGACGACTGCAAACACGGGCGGTTGGTACGGGCAGGAGGTCTTCCCAGGGAAGGGGGAGTGAGGGGGAGACGTGGGGCTCCCCTCCGCGTTCAGTTGCATTCTGAGGAATGAAGAGGTTAGCCTGCTTTCCCCAGGCCCCCGCGAGCAGGGCCTGCCTGCAAGCCCCAGGAGCGTTTCTAGGAAGCTGTGGAGGAGGTCTCGGAAGAGGCGAACGCACAGCTACACACGGGTGAGGCGGGAACGCACAGCTACACACGGGCGAGGCGGGCGCGCGGGCTAACAAATACAGAATCTGGAACCTGTGGATACCAGCATGGAAGAACTGGGCCGACAGGCTGTCGTGCGAGGGCAGAAACTCGAGAGGAGGTGGCAAGGCTGTTTCAGCAACGGGAGAAGAATGAGGAAGACCAGCGAGCGACCGTCAGGCAGCAGCCCCATCAGATAACTGGCTGAGAGAAGGCCGCCTTCGCCAGGGTTGCAGATCCAGCTGGCACCGTCCCAACGCAGACGAGGCATCAGGTGGCAGAGGCAGATGCCAAGGCCCCTGCCCCCCCTCTGCCGATCGTGGCAGCCATTCAAGTATCTCAGCAATCTCCTCTGGGCAGGTCGCAAATGCAGCAGACGCCAGGCCGGGGGGGAACGGCAGCTCAGGGCTGCCTTCCCCTCTGCAACACCTCTTGAGTGGGATGGCGTGAGCTGGCAAAATCATCGTTCAGATCCTCAGACACCAAACGCCCTTCCAGGAGTAACACCAGAGGCTGAACATGGAGCTGGGTTAAGGGGGAAGGCTGGGTGAGATGCCTGGTGAGGGCAGTAAGGTGGTTCAGTGGAGGAGTGCTTCTGGAGCTCAGTTTACACGTAAGAGAGGAAATAAATTCATTTATAGGATCCCAAGATAAAACAACCGGGCAGCAAGGAGCTAGAATTTCTGCGTACTGTCACCCACCCAGAGCCCTGCTTGACCCTTTCAGAGATCTGTCCTCAAAAAAACTCACAGGACAGGGATGGGAAGGGCAAGACCTATTCTAAAACTTACTTTCAGGCCTCATAGCAAGGGGAGAAACAACCTTTCTTCTCAACCCTCTGCTCCAGAGAACTAGAAGGCTGAAGGTCCCAGAAAATGAGTTAAGTTTGAAGCTTTTTTAACCTATCTGGCTCCAGATGCTAACCCTATTTAGCAAAGAGTATATTCATTAATTGCAGAACAGAGCACCTGTACCTATAATTGCAGGAATGTAAGATATCATAAAGCGCTCAACAGAGATGACAATGGGAGAATTTTACTTCAAATCATGTTTTTTTGCCAAACCTCTGCTGTTAATTTTATCTATTAAGTGAAATCCACTCCTCAAATTGTAAATCTGTGGTATCTGATGGGCTAATGCAGGTTTTACACAGTGATAGCATCACGAGTTTTTAAATTCACCAGGCTTATCTATGTCTCAGGTTGCTTGGTTTCCTCCGAGTCTGGAAAAGTTTTCCAAAACTCCATTCCCTTCTGGTGTAAATATCTTTCGGCAGCATCAAAAAGGTTTTCCAAGGGGAAGTGAGACAGACTCGAGCTCCTGTCTCTCTGAACCCCGGCCAAACGCATCTTAAATTACAAACTTCCAGAGTGGTGTGGTCCTGCTATTGATGAGAGTTTAAAAAGAATGTAAAGAACAATGACACCGATCTTCTGTTTAATTGCTGCACAAATCAGATAATTGGGTACAGAGGATTCAAATAAAAGCTGAGTATTCAACAATACAAAATAAAGAGGGGGGGAAAACCAGCTATGCAAAATTACTGTGTTTTCAGTGATTGCTGTGAAATAGCTGAAAATGATCCAGAGGTTTGGTTACTGTTTTGGAAAATATTCTTGCTACAAATGAGAAATCATGATAAAGGAAAATGTGAACCTTGTTGTGTCTAAACAATCAACAACCATTGAAACAAAGAACAAGGTACCCCAATACTTAAGTTGAAACACCAGTCTTCAGAGGCAAAACCTACAGAAGACTGTGATGTGATTTATTTTAGGACAAAACGTTGGCACTAATATGGAGGGAAACATCACTGGAAAATATGGAAAACCCAAGTAACGCAGACTTCAGTGCCTGAATGAATCACTTCTGTCATTCAGTCCAACTGCCCGGGCGGTCTTGGGTTTACTGTTTATAAACTAGTCGCATTGAAGGAAGTGACTTTCCAATTGCGGATCGTCACATCAGGATTTAAGGATGTTTAGTTAACAGCAATTCGGAGACTGTAAAAACCTTTTGCTGCCGGGCTACTGCGGTTCTTGCTCTGCAGGAAAGCACTTTTTGGGCACGTCACCTGAGTATTTTAATTTTAGATGAAAGGCCTCCTCCTTCCTTTGAATCTGGCAGACTTGAGGGATTGCCAGCACCAGTCTTAACCATCGTTTAACTGAAAACATTTGAACTTAGATCCCAAGTAAGCTACCTGCGCTGTGGAAAAAGCTAGAATTGATACGACACAACAGGAGTAGTAAGATTAAAAGCGTTACTGACTGCGTTTAACTTCAGTGACTTGTTTTGGAGAGGTATCTAGGCTTTAAACTGTAAGGCAGCTGCATGGCTGCACGCCAGGAGGAAGTTCCCCACAAAGCTGTTTGCACAGCATCAGCCTATTTTTAGTACCTGGGGAAGGAGCGAGTTTCCTCCCCCCCCTGCCCCAAGCCTCTGTAATGCCCTCCGCTGGCAGGCGGGAGCTTGGTGGGAGTCTGCACAGGACTACGGCTATTTTTGGGGCAGCAGCGTGAAACGGGGTGTTGGACGCCTGCCAAGCCACCCGCACGTCTGTCCAGGGCATGAAGAGCAGGGCAGCACCAGCCCTGGCTGCTCTCTTCTCAGCTGGAATGTTGTTTTAGGAAAAATAAAAGCAGAGAACTCGGTTTGAACAAAGTAAGAGACTGCCTCTGGCAAAAATTCAGATAGAGGTTTAAGATTCCCGCCACAATAACCGGGTGAGAGATCAGTCGCTCCAAACTCCGCATCATCCCAGTGCACGTACGCGCGCAACCGAGAAGCATCAAGGAGCTGGGTGCGCTGATCCCACGCATCCGTTTATATGAAGTCGTCACCTCACCTGTTCTTGCACAATGGCGATGTGTGTTCACAGTGAGGGACACATTCTCAAAAGGTTGGGAGTGCTGAAGTATCCCAAAGATTCGAAACGGCAGAGTGGAGAGTGCCTGACGCTGGGCGGCGGCGCCAAGGTGTGGGTCGCTCCGCAGGAGCACGCCAGTCTTCCCGCAAGTGCTGTTTTAGAAGGGAAGATGAAAAAGGCAGGGCATGGCCGTGAGCCTTGAGGTCACGCTCAGCTCTGCCCAGTGCAGCTTCGCTTCTCCGACTTCTCCGACTGCCCTGCCGAAGACCTTAGTGTGAAAACGTACAACGGCAGCAGAAGGAACGCAAGCTGGCAGGCCCGTCACCAGCGTCTCCAACCTGCGTTTGCACCAGCCCCAGAAGATGCCCATTAAGTTTTCCTTTAAAATCTCAGATTCCAGTGCTTCCACAACCTGCCCAGGAAAGGTGTTCCAGAGCTTAACTCTTCCTGCTGTCAAGGCCAACTGCCCATTCTGATGTCCAAGCTAAGTGTCTCCTGCTGCAATGTGACCTGTTTTCCTTCTCCTACCTGCAGTGGTGAGGGAAAGTGTTATCTCCTTCTCTGCAGCTACCTCTTATTGATTTGAAAACCTCTCCCATCACCTTGGAATGAGCCCGATCTCCCCTCCTGCCATCCCTCTCATTGCTTTTCTCTGGTTATCCCCAGCTGCTCCGCATGTTCCATGGAGCGCGGTGCCTACAGCTGCACACTGTGCTCCACGAAAGGCTTTCTGCTACCCCACGGGGAAGGCCATCGTCTACCTTACAGACCACAGTCCTGTTCATACATCCCACAACATTTAATTTTCAGGCACAGGATGCTGCGGGTTCCTGTCCAGGCGGTGACTGGCTGTAACCCCAAGAGAACTCTCCCGTACCACTGCTACCCTGGCAGCCTGTCCTGTCCCACCCTGTTTGTTCAGCCCACGGCTGCTTCTGCTGCTGCGCACAAAAACGCACTTGTCAGAGCCACTGCTGCCCTTACCAAATCCCGTTCTCTTTTGGATTTATCAAGTTCATTTGGAATTGCAGGTGCCTTCTCCTCAGTCAGCAGTTAGCTCTGCTGCTCCCTACAACTGACTGTCGTAACTTAACTCCGGCTAGCAAAATACCACGAAGCCGCTCTCACAAATCCCCTTTGGATAGCGTACGCTATCCAAAAGACTAATGAACATACCAAATAATATCAAACCAGAGCAGAACTGCCGAGAATTCCACTCAATGCATCCTTGCGGTCTGACTGTGAATCATTAATAATTACCCTGAGGAGGGGTTTCCAAACAGGTTCTTATGACCTCACTTTTAACTCGGTGTCAGTCCGCATTCCCCTACCATCTCACGGAAAGTCATCAGTCCCAGTGAGGCTGTGCCCGCTGCTTGCTCTCTGTTCAAGCTCGTTGCCTTGGTGCAACATTACTCTGACAGAGTTTGGTCTGCCTTTCTTTTAGAAGCTCACCGATAGTTTCCCCTTTCCATTAATTTTCCACTTTATGACCCAGAGTTCCGAGCAGAAGGGTGGAAGCAGAGAGACGAGTTGAGCCTTCAGAGTTTACAGCCTCCTCCTCTTGTCTCTAATGCTTGGAAGTGATTCCCCATCCTGAGTACCTGATCAAGGATAAGTACTGTTGCTGTGCTTGGGCCGCAGTCTCTTACGCACGGCTGAATAAGCAGAGCTTGTCTACGTGAGGACACGAGTGCCCTTGAAGTGCCCACTGCTCTGCCCCAGCACCACGCTATTTGCTCCTGCCTCTACAGGTCCCTCCTCCTCCGTTGTTTCCAGACTTTGGTGACCAGCTATGCCATGAGAAGTTGCATCCATGAAACAGAGAAGGCTGCTCAACCCTATCCTGTACTTCGTCCAAAGACCCCAGCCGACTGAATTAGAACACAGACACCATACAGTGAATAGAGTGAACATGCAACCAGTAATTACTTCCATGGCCTCAAAATCCAGGCGGTGAAACTACTCCCAGACACCAACTTTGATAAGGAAAACCTTCAATTAAGCAGTTCAGGAAACCCTTGCAAAGAGGGATGCGCAATCACAGTGTCGATAATTACACTTCGTGAATGAGACCGGATCATCTGACAACTCCCATCAGAAGATGATGCATGACAGTTGTTTTCCTGACACGTAAGTCTGATGCTTATTAAATTGACTCATTGTTGAAAGTGATGACGTAAGAGTATAAAGTCGTGTTGGTTTGGTTGAGTTTTTTTTGGCTTGCGGTGTTTTTTTCTTGTTGTGGGTTTGTTGGGGTTTTCTGGGGGCAAGGGCAGTCTTCATTGATAAGCTGACAGTACCCCTCTGCCTAGGGATTTTTCCCATCGCACATACACCAGAAGGTATTGCTGTCTCAGTCTAGGCAGTTACATATTTGGACAAATTCAGCATTTTCCAAGCGATCTTTTGTTTTGTTTATCCCTTACACTACGTTTATATGGATCTAAAGCGCATCCTGTAGGCCCTCTTCTGCAGTGGAACTGCATCACACTCTGCATTCCCTTGGTACCTCAGTCATTGAACACACTGAACTCATTCTTGAATACCACAAAAAAACCAGCACCAAGTTCCTGCAGGGTGAGAATGGGAACCCCCAGCGAGTCAGCCACTTCACACTACTAAGCAGTGGTAAATGCAAAGCAGCTTACCCACTGCAGAGTTCAGAACACACAACTACAGAGTTACCACTGATAAGATGCGTACCGTGAGTACGCATTCTCACTTCTCTTCCGGTGAAGTTTTCATGGGCCTCTAACCCCAAAAGAGAAAACTGCATTTATGCATTAAACCAACAGTTTTAAAGTTGTACTTCAGAAGAAGGACAGATATGCAAATATGAAATTCATAACTCATTTATTGAATATATATAGGCAAGTTTACCAATAAAAAGAAACTAATACTGCAAACTACAACTTTGGAAGTAAAGCCAATATAACAGGAACAAAATATACATAACATTGTAGATAGGAATGCATTTACCCTCTTTCATACATTCCTTGTCTTTACACCTAATGTAAATGTTTGCTAGAGCAAAAGCTGCAGATGTTAGCCTAACCTGAGTGCTTTTTGACAAGCAACAGTTCTCCAGGATTCTTAAAGGGTTGAGATGTCACTGCTGACTAACGAATGTGCATACATACGTGTATCTAGAAACTGCTTCAATGAGTATGTAAATCAGAGCTGCGTTCTGGTTTTTGATCTCCATCACTACTAGAGTGGGATCTGTTTCTGGTGACACAGAAGAAGAGCTACTATTTGCTATAATGTACCTTCAGTTCATTTAAGATTAATTTTATCTAATAAGGATTCATTTTCTTGTCAATCTAATCCAGCATATTAATATTTTTGGAATGCACTGATTATCACCTGCCAGGTAAGTCTGGTATTTCAAATAGATAATCACCTCCTCACCTTTCACTCTGGTTTCGCATGAAGTTATTTTTCATATCGGCAGCAGTAAGAAGAAAGCGCTCTTCCTTGTTGTTTTGTTTTAGGGCCAGATTGGGTATAATCATACCCTTCTAGATCAGCTCTTTGTACCTAAAGATCAGACTTTGGGGAGTGTGGGTCACAAACCTCTTGCTGCCCTCCAGGAGTTAAGCTGGTGTAACTCCTACTGAGCCTTGCCCCAGAACCTCCTGTGGATCAACACCTGCGGAATGAGTAGATCTTCTGATCACCCCACCTGTTTCATCCTAGCTAGCTGCACTGATGCTGAACCAGCCTTTCACCCTTCCTTGAAGTGGAGTGACAGCAGAGCTTACTGCTACAGTGCCTGATCACACCTTGAGATTCTGGCATTGCACCAGCTGGATCCTCAAGTTATTTGAACAAGATCCTTCTGATGCCTGTCCTTCCTTGGTACAGTCCTTTCTCGGAACAGGACCATCACAGATCTGTCAATATAGAGACACAGCGAGTTGGGAAGAAACCTCCCTTCTCAGAGGGCTCCAGGCGTCTCAAACAGCGCACGCTACTCTCGTGAGCAAAGGAAATGCCCAAAAGCCAAAACAAACAAACAAAAAGTTAAATAAAGTGAAACCAGTTTCATAAGACAAGTTTTGTTAAATTCATGAGTTCTCTGACTGTGAGATGAAAGCAGAAGGTGCCTATTAAAAAAACAAAAATTTCAGTAACAAATGGGCTGCATTAATTTAACTAGCTAATTTAAACATACCTATTTCACCTACAGAGCACTTTCATTACTTCTAACATTTCTGGGAAGGCAGTAGATGCTCCAGAATAATCTTCAATATATGCTTGCAAAGATTACATTGCTTTACCAAAAAAAAAAAAAAAAATTTCAGACAGACTGTCTGAAATTCCAAGCTAAAATACACATAAAAGGACAGTAATGGCAGTATTTTGTCTTTAAAAAATGATGTAAATGTTGTATACTATCATACATTGTCATGCTTTTTAAAACTACAATTAAGGACATAAGAGATGTACAGTAAATACACTGCTGAGGTACATTTCTTCTAAATATTAACACCACGACAGAATTACTCCCCAGCAGGTGATGCTACTTGGGAACATATAAATACAATTTTTACACTGTAAGGCACTTTTACCCATGAGTTGAAGTCAGTTTTGACCAATTTGAGGCTTGTTAAAAAAAAAAAAAAAAGATTTTTGCTTTTGACTTTGTTTCCATGAATTCTGAATTAATGACAGTTTAGTCAGGCCACCTCAGAACAAAGAGGTAACAGGTAAACCAGCCACTTTTTTTTTTTTTCTGCTACCCGAAGGTGAAGTGCTGCTCTGGTTCTTTGAGGCATGGAATGGGGTCATTTATTTCACAACAGATGAGTTATTGGACTGAATATTATACTAAGCCACTGCCACACCAGGAATTAGAGCTCAGTCTCAGACACAATCCATATGCTGGCAGATCCACCCCATGCAACCTTAGGTAAAATACAGTAGCTGCAAACAAAGTGCCTTTTTTGCATGGGAGGGCTATGTCTGAGGCACAAACCTAGAAGTAATTTAAACACGGAAGGATGTTATTTTGCATTCTACAACTGTTTTGAGTGGCTGAAAAATGTTCGTATTCTAGGAGAACCCAAACGCCTTGATAGAGAGTTTCAATAATCGATCTGTCATTGCAATTCAAGTCACGCTTTTAATTCTGAAAGTTACAAATACAAAATAAAAATGATCAATGGCATCATGTTTAGAGCAGTAACTGAGTATTTTATGTACACAGCAATATTTCTTTCCAAAACTGCATTATTCTCCAGGAAAGCAAACAGAATTGATTGAATTCTAACAGGTAAAATGTTAGAAACTCCAATATACAGTAATTGAGTCCCTCAAGACATTAAGGGAATGCATAAGAAGACAAATGACACACGTTAAATCTTTTAAAAACACAAGTTAAAAATGCTACAGAAACTCGTGTTACAATGAACTGTTTTTGCAATACCAATCACAGAAGAACTGTAGCAGTTTATAGTCAAATCAGTGTATTTTGCTTGTTTCCTTCCTTCAGATCCAGAAGTTTTGTTGGGAGTTCAGAGTGAAACAAGTCAAAACCCTAAACAAACAGTAAGGTGATGCGATAGCAACAGACAAACATGTGGACTAGATTCAGCTTTTTGGTTTTATTTCAGTCTGAGAACGTGCTTTAACAGACCAATTGAAGAAGGTAGTAGCCATTAGCCATGGCAAGGTGTTTTGAAAGCAGTCAGAGGACTGTTCTGTTAGGTTTGGTATAGCCTAGACCTGATTATTCCCTAAAGGAACATCAAACTCTAGCAAGCAGAATTCCATGACGTGACTGTTGACTTGAGAGCAAGAGAAAAACAATCACTTAAAACAATAAGGATGACAAGCACAGTTTCTCATATAGTGGTCATAAGATCAAAAAATAAATACCAATCTAGGAAAAAAAAAAGGTTGTTTCCTCATTCTTCTTACAGAATATGAGACCTTTATGCATATTCTGGACAAAACATGAAGTGTTCCACACAGCAGAGAACACCTGAGGTATGGATGTCAGGTATGGTGGCTAAATTCCATCGTGAGTTAAGAGTTGTAACTCTCTGAAGTAAGAGATTGGGCTGCGGAGTCCAAATGTTTGTATGGTGAGGTTTTAATCACACTTCGTGAAGCGTTCTTTGTAAATCAGGGACACGGAAAGAGGCGGGTCCTTGGGGGAAGAATGAACTACAGCCCTTTGGCATGAGTTCTAAAGCTCACAGCTCAGAACCAACAGCTGCTCAAGTAAATCTCCCGCAAACAATGCTGGGCGGAATGAGCAATCACAACAGGAACGACCTGAAATGTTCAAGCGTGCTTCGGTGTACACTGAGTCCTTTTCTACTGTGTGCTTTGCAAGCAAAAACAGAGAGCGGCTTTCCCATGTATAGCCTCCATAACTTGTGTATGAAGAAAATGCAAAATTCACAAAGTACCAGCTTGCTGCCACCGCGAGCTTGTCCGTGTTGTTAACTAAACTAGCTAAGACCTTCCCTCATTGCAGGAATCCACTAAACAACTTACACATTCCAAATCTTAAGGTTTTTATTCAGTCCAGAAATATAGATCTTACTTCATTTCAATGTCTGCCTTAACTTTTGACACTGTACATATTACATATCATTTATATAGTGTTTCATTTTTTTCCAGACACTGCAGACTACAAACTACATAATATTGACATGTAAAACTCTGCCACTTACTGAAGGCTCACACACATGAACGTTTCAGGCAGTTCAATGAAATTTCTAACAGAGTTGGGTAGTACAAAGTTACTAACCCTTTCTGATTTTAGAAAACAATTTAAAAGAATTAGTAGTTATGGTGTCTTAGCCATTCCCAGTTCTATAACTCTGTCCCTTGAACCTGTTTGAAAAATGACGAAAACAACAGTAAATTTAAAATCATACAGAAAAGCATTTAGCAGCTCTGACATTACATCTCTATTTAGCAATAGAAACGAGGGCCTCCCTTCTTTTACTGGTACAAAGTCCGCTGGATTTAAAAAACAACACATCCTCCCCATTTTTCTACAGTATGTCATTAAAAAGTACTTATCTGCATACACTAGATTTAAATACTTCACTGCAATAAACTACAATAAATGCATATTGCGTTTCAGTCTCGGTAACAGATCTGTCAGGAGTAACTTCCATACCTAGTTTCCATTGAGCTGCTGCTGAGGAATGTCGTTATGGTCAGTGCCTGATTTGCCACGGCTTTTGCTTTCTCTTTCTTCATCCTCTTCATCCCTTTCATCATTTCCACTATGGTTTTTACAATACAGTCTATCACAAGAAAAGAAACAGTGAGGACTTCTGCTGAAAATATGAAACGAAACCCAGACTTTCAGTGAGCTGTGAGGTGTGCCAGAAGGCAACTGCTAATTTGGATCAAATCTAGTTTTCAAGAACTGCTACTACACTGCTCAGAGAATGCCCTCTCGTGGGCACAGCCGCAGCAGCAACGCGACTGCAGCCTTGGCACTAGCGCCAGCAGTCCCGTAGCGAGTATGGAACGCTTCATGGTCCAAAACCCGGGAAATAAGCTACCGAACATATCAATATGGAGGAATCACAGCAGAAATTATCCCGGGTTTCCTCAATATAAATTACAGACTGATCAAGGAGGAAAATATAAGTTAAATTTGTCATTTCTCATATTACGACACTACTACAGGAATTGGAAGTTAGCAGAGTTAACTGTGGTATTTTGCAAAGTCAGCAATTACTTTAAAATACCTTTTAAAATGAAATAACATTCTTTAATAACATACTTGACTAGCCAAGTTTGGCAGAAAAAGTGCCATGAAATACCTTCACTTTCATTACAAAGTCAAGAATTACATAGGTCCTTACTTATAAATTCCTCGTGACATATTCTCAATGTATTTAGCTTTGTCTTCTACTCCACAGTGGTAATGGTACGTTTTTATGCAGGCTTTAATTTCACACCCAATAGTAGCACCAGGCTGGCTGCAGAGCGTACATTTCTGTGGAGGGGAAAGAAGAGAATGCCACTGTTCAGCCTTGCAGACTCTTGTCTCTTAGTATTGAGTTTAGTGTTCCTCATATTTATGGCTACCATTTTGGAACAGAGTAACTTCTCTAGCAGATCATCTTTCCAATAAAAAGTGAATCAAAGACACTGCAAAACAGAAACTATGTAATACTACCCTATTAAAATATGAACACTAGGATTTACCTGTCTATTGCACTGAAAATTGCTATGTGATTGCACCTATTATTGCATTTCCAAGATCATTTTATTGCCACTGAAGTTAGTATGTTAACATATGAAGATCCTTAAATTATTTTTTTCAAGGAACAATATTTTTAGGAGTTGTTTCTTTTCTGCAACGCCCCAGATTTCTTACCACTTTAAACACATGATGAATTTTAATAAAATACGATGTGACATTTTACCAACATCCCCACCTCCGAGGCCTTAACAAGTTTTCATATTAAAACATCAAAACAGTTGGAAACATGTCACTGCAAGAATGTACTCTCCGAGTTCATTTCTAATTTTACAGTGTGCTTTTAGTAACACAGGACCCAAAGCTGTCAGTCTCTTCTAGCTACAGGAAGGCTACAATAATTTACTACATACCCTGACATAAAGAATCTTAAATACCACATGCCTAATCACCACGAATTTTTAAGGTGATTCCTATCTGGCTACCTGTCCCAGAAGTAACAATAAATTTAAATTTTGTGTTTAGAAACAGAAGGGAAAGATTGTTTCACCAAAGGAAGGAGGTAGAGCTATATACACCTTACTAGAATCAGTAACATCATGTTCTGCAGGTACATACCATTCTTTTTCCTCTCTTGATTTCCTGAAGTACAGTTTTGATATCAAAATCACCAAACTCTGCCCTTGAAGTTGTTGTTAGCTGGACAGTGCCAGAAGAGAACAACTGTAAAACAAGCAAGTCATAATATTTTCAGGTCACCAATGTGATTAGAAAAGTTTTTATGTGCAGGAATAACTGAGTATTGAACATGCCCTTCTGTGATCTGAGACATCATGTGCTTTACCAACAAACTAGCAAAAAACCCAGTGCTAACTGAGCAATTAGTGTGATGAGTATTCTTTCTGATACCCACCTGACCACTTTGATTCCATCTGCTGCCTTGGAAAAATGTATTTTAAAAGACAAAGGAGTAGACAAGAAATAATGACATGATGAAAACACAAAGCAATACCTGGGCAATACTATCAATTACACCACTGAACTGCTTAGGAATATTCCAGGTCCCTCACTGTGACATAGACAAAATTCAGATTCACAGCACAGCTGATGCCAACATACCTGAAAAGCCCTGAGGGATGACAGTGGAGCAGATAAATACCATCCCCACTATCATCATTCCAGTATATCCAGTTTAAATTGTTTTAAAACTGACGCTCAGGTGCACAAAGTAGCAGAGAATACTCTAAGACTCAAGGCCGCTGCTGGCACACACCAACTCTGCATTTAGTGAGGCCAGGCGCAGAAGACGATTAATACTGCACCGTTTATTCATTCTGAGATACAACAGGAATCACCGAGGTTTGCCACTCAAAGCCCTACCTCACCCCGAGACAAGTCACAGGAAAGCACTATCTGCTCATGTTCACTGAAATTAGCCAATCCTTTTCAGGCTGACAGTTCTATAAATGTGATCTTCGAAAGACAAGGGGTCTCTACAACTTCCACGTCCCCCTCTACTTGAGTCATGCAGCCTGAATCATTGGTCAGAAAATTAATGAAGTTCATGGTTTCTTCCTGGATTTTGTCTGCCTGCCTGTAAAGGTATTTTTTTTTTGGAGTGGGTTCTTTTAGTTAAAACTGTTTGCTGTTTTCCTTTTTAAATATTGTGTACGCATTTAGGCGCTAAGGGAGCATTTTTAATAAGCTAAAGAGTCTCCCTGAGCTAATTCCATCTCTTAGCACGTAGCCAACTTTTATCCATATTGCCTGCAGTGAAAATAAATGAATTGCTCACTTTGCAACACTTCAGTGCTTAAAGAGATCATCAGCACACAGACAATACTCATGCATAATTACATGTGAGGGTACTGTATTAAAATCTAAAATAGCAATTCAGACAAAATTCACATAATAGGCTGGTTAACAACAATACTGTTACTCACCATGCACTTATAGTGTGCTGCAGCCTTTTTGGCATTAAATATATGAAGCTTTCCTCTAGCTTCATTTTCTTCTTCACCTGCATGACAGAATCCACATTTAGGTTTTGTATCACTGGGGCTGCTTCTGTGGGGAGACCTGTCTCTCTGAAAGAAAAACATTTTACTAAAATATACTGCTGGGTTACAAGTAAGGTTGTCATTTTAAAAGCCTGTGGCCACCAGCTGGAGGCTCAGACAAATGCAAATTTTAATAAAAATTATATTTGCAGAGAAGAAATATGCAATTCTGTCTTCTAAGAAGTTTAGCATATTTACTGCTTACATAGGAACTGCTTTCTATTTCATCTGTGCCATGTGAGGACGTGGATCTAGTGTCTTCTGATTGCCCTTTTAAATTTGTTTTTCTTGGCTTTCCCTTACGACCCCTCCTTTTGCCTTTGGGAGGTGAAGGCTCCAACTCGTGTTCATTGATACTTTCTTCTAAATCTGCTTTAGAAGTTAGAAAACATCATCAAATAACATTCTCAAAAGTTTTATGCAAAACAAACCAAAGAAAGAAAGAAAAATACCAAACGAAAAACAGACAAGAAAAAACATAACGTGTATTTTCTGTGTTTTGGTCAGAAATAAAAATAGCAACTTTTCCCCATTCATTACAAACATGAAATTGCAGATCCTGAAAACATTATTTACTTCTTTGGACATATCACGCAGCTTTACATCTTTATAACATGACGCATGAAGAAAGCGTAGCATTGCTTACAGCTTCTACTTTCAGACCCCAAATTTGTCCTCAGATACGTATGTTCACTGAAAATAACTCATTTAAATTACACTGAAACCAGAAAATATTTTCAACCATGAAATAAGCTTTCAATTTATTTTTTTTCAAGATGTGCAACTCCCGTGTAAATTGCCCTTGATGTTATGTTGGTGTTTCTAACAACACCTCTCTTCTTGCTTTATTAATTGATGGCCTTTGACTTAAAAAAAAAAAATCACCCATTTTAACTATAACATTAAGTTTTGAAACGGAAATGTATTTTGCCTCTATGAAACAAACCTAAAATTTCATTTTAGTTGCAGTGTATTTTTTCATCTACAGCTAAAAGCAGACGTCAGTTTACAGAAAACCATCCCCACTGACAATATCCCAGATCAAGTATTTATAGACCTTTGAGAATACAAGAATGTGTATTTCTAATACAAGCATACCAAGGAGGTCTGACAAGCTCCTTTGAGAATGTGAGCTCCACTGCTGAATGCTGCACAGAAGCGTAGCCCAGGGCTGGCAGACTGTCCTTCTGACTACTCAAAGCTCTACAGTTAATACAGACCAATTCTGCAAACTTAAGACTGCTTCCATCTGATGTAGGCAACTTCTGATATTGGATAACCAGCTCTATTCGGTCCCCGACAACTCTCCTGGCCATCAGCCGCCCACAGGAGCATCTTTGGTTTTCCCTGCAGCACGGCACACCCACCCCTGCTCAAATGCAAAGCTCTTTCAGCAGGCTTGTTTAAAGAAACACGTGCACGCGCCACCGACGAACTTGCTTCTCAAAATCCAAACCACAAACATCAGTATGAGCCCCCAGACGGAAGGAAATCCTGATCGGAAGTTTTGGAACAGCTACTTTATACATCAACGGGCCACTTAACTGTTGTGGTGGTGTTATTATTTAAGCGTTGCTATGGCACTTATCACCATTATATTGTGGTTTCGGTATCCCGACAGGACATCTTATTCTGAGACCATGCTCCTTTGCCAGAACCCGTCTTTCTTGTCTATTATCACATAAAAATCAGATCACATTTCCACCTTGTGATTAACAGCGACTCAAGTGCACAGAAGTCTGAATTCCAAGACTTGAACATATTCCAGAGCCATCAACTTGGAGCAGAAGTTAACCGAACTGCCGGCCCAAGGCCTTGCACGCAAGCGTATCCTACCGAGCTCAGTCTATCGTTCTGTCGCGAATCGCTGAGGCAGCTACAGCTTCTTGCACGTTTGCTAGTGAAGGACAGAAAACTAATCCAAATGCATCACAACAGGTTATACTGAAACATAATTCCCCCACAGCTTTATTCTGCTTTATGGTTAGAAAGACGCAAAAAACCCCACAATAAATTAAAACGAAGCTGCAAATTATTCTGGTTTAAATTGACAGATTATTCAGCTATTCACAGATATTCCCAAGTTGCTACTAGAACACATCAGTCTACCTACCACAGCATGCTTTAATATATGTACTACTCTTTTCTAATTAGATAACAAAAGCACCATTTATTTTACTCTACAAAATAAAATAAAATACATGACAGGGATTATCTAATGAAACAATACACTTTACATTTTCTTCTCAGCATTTACTATTTAACATTATTTCTCATTTATCATCACACGCTGAATTCCCTGAGCAAGATTATGCAATTTAGATATCGTACCTCTCAGACCAAATATAGCAACTTTCATTACAACCTGAAAATCTCTTTCAAAGAAAAAAAATTCTCTTATCTTGTCCCTCATTGTATGAACTCTCCACCAATGTATTAAAAGAAATTTGGAATCTTTGCCTCCACTTCTACTTTTACAGAAATTTCCATGATGGTTATTCTAGAAAAAATGTCTTACAAAAATGTTACTACTGCATTTGTGACCCTTTAAATAACATCACTAAGAAGTTAAAAATATTCCTTCCAAAACCATTCCACGGATTCCCTACTGTATTTCATGAAGCAAAATCTTACCCATTCACCAACATTCCTTAGTTTTTCCAAAGCTCCTTATCAATTCTGTCGACCGTAACACTTTCCACCTCCTAGCCCAACCTTATTTTCTGAAGAACACTAAAGCACAACCTGAACTCTCCACAGTCACACTTTCAAAACTGGCAGTGAATCACAATTGCTAAAAACCAAGCACATGGTATGAAAACCAACTTTTTAAAAGAAATGTCACAGCCTCCTTACAGAGTAAGTTCTTAAGTTCCATCTTTTAGTCCACAAATAGTAGAATATTTAATATTTGAAAGTAAAAATGCTGTATTTTAAAAAGATGGTTTCAGCCTAAGATTAAAAAAAAAAAAAAAGAACAAACAAGATCACACAGCTTTCCTTAAAGGAGAACCCCTTTTCCATGCTCCAAACTAGCACTTCCAAACACGTTCAGAGTTCACTGAAATCTAGATGCTAGAGGACCCCTTCAGTAAAATAAATTCCTTGCAAATTTAGGTCTCCTACTGCAAGTGACACGGACCTGCAGGTGAACACCCCTGAGATGTGAGGAGCTCTAGCACATCCATCTGCAGGACTAATACCTCAAAACATCAAAGTTTCTCTCATTTTTAACAGCACTACGAACTAGCCTAACAGTAGAGGAAGAAAGAGATGGTAACCAGCTTTAAAATACACCTGCCTTGGATGGTAGTTAATGTACGATTTGGTTTGTGCCCTACCCCTCCCCTCAAGCCCACTGCCAGCTTACCCTGTTTCCCTGGAATCTGATGGTTGGGTGTTTCCAACTTCTCGTGTCAGCTTGAACTAAGGAAAACACAAAAAGTTGTTCAACTCCTCCCTGACCAGATGACATTTTATCACGGATATCACCCATACCTGAACCCCCTGAGATTCCCTAGATACTCTTCAACTGCCCCCATCCCATATCTCGTTACTGCATCGGTTTTTTAAGTCATCACAATATTCTCAACGTGACTATCTTGAGACTTCAAAGGAGGTATCTGTGAGCTTTCCTCAAAAGTCCCTAAATGCTCTATCTGAAAAAACAAGCTTAATAAGCACTATGGTCTGAGAAGGAGGGGTGGGGGCAGGAAACAAGAGGAAACATTCTACATTTTAAAAAAAGCACCCAAGAACAGGGCATTGTAAATTCAGATGAGCAGCAACAAGCCCCACATTTACATTTTGGAAATCCACGAGCAGTACAAAGTACCTCAAAAAGACAACTAGCAAAATGCTGTATTACATCAACTGTTAACAGGGAGACTCAGCTCCAGAGAAAAATCTATAAACTCTCCTTCGATCATGACTAGAGGGAAAAAGGATCAAGATGTTTTGCTCTTTAAAACAGGGCCTGGCAAAGAGGTTGAGATATCACTGACCTATTCGATATTGCACCAGCTTGAAATACACGTGGAATCCCGCTTTTCCAAAAGTCAGGTTAAAGCAAAGCAACAAAAGAAGTGATTTAAAGGTGGTGAAAGAACAAATAAAAGGAGGATGTGTGCAAGAAAGGCCAATACTGCCCTCTGCATCCACCTCCTACACTGCCCTACACAACAGGCTTGGCAAGGCAGAAGCAAAGGGGGTGAAGTTGGTGTGAAGATCATAAACAAAACCAACTGTAAAAATGTATTTGCAAGTAGGACCGGCCATAAAAAGAAGCCCAAATCTAGAATGTGGAAGTGGCTTAGATGTGCTATAATGTCAATCTGAACTCACACACGTGTATTTAAAATTTTATAGTGCATTTGGGTTAAAGGAGAAACTCTAAAAATCACAAAGAACAACAGTTAACCTTACTAGATTTTTAGAAAAGAAATGGAACATAACAGGGAAAGAACAAATACTTGAGCATGTTAAAGTAAGATGTCCTTAAAATATGGCTGAAACCCTATGAAACCCGTATGTGGCACCATAATTATTTTAAATTGCAAAAGAAAATCCTACTGTAAAAAGAAATCCCCAGTAGTCAATAATAAAAATGTGGGTACACCTATAAGCATGAATAAGAACCAGCGATTTACATAAAAACGCTTGCAAGCAAATACAGACTCAAGTAAACCGATCATGAAACAACAGTGGCTTCTATCAGCAAGAGGTGAATTTAACAAGCGAAATGCAGAATATAATTTTTTAGTTGCTCACTTTTTTTTTTTTAAAGGACAAAGACTAAGTTAGGTGAAACATATCTAAATGGGAGAAAGTAGGAGTGGAAAGGAAAAAAATTACCTCTTAGGTCCCATCACTGTTTTTCAAAAGTGCCAGATACCTCCAGGAAGTGATACCTCTTCTCCAAAAGCTATTTTTGACTGAACAGTATCTATGTTATGAAGTAGCTGAAACTATTTCTTGCATTAAGTACATTTAACACAGAAAATCAATAACATAGTCCTCCATAGCCATGCAATCTACATGCCTTTTCAAGCAGACAATCGTCAGCAAAGACCAAAGACTTTGCTTTCTGCATAATCAGAAAGCTTGTGACAACTGGCATGATGAACCTCTTAAGCACGAGTTAGCTGACCAGGTTTCCATTTGTATAATGTCTTGCCTAGATAGGAAGGAGAATGATAATGTATACTCCGGGACAGCTCCTCAGATAGGACAAACCATTCACCACATGACTTTTTCATTTTCTCCTTTGCCGTTAGCTTTGTGCTTTTCTGTCAGAAAACACCATTGTGATGCCTCTGCAAAATACCTCCTTAGTCCATAACACAGTGAACAGGGGACGGCTAACTTACTGCCTGGACCAACTGTTCTTGTCCTAACGCTACGCAGACATTGGATGCCACATTCCGGCAGCACTCTCCAGAAGACAGACAACAAGGCTGAGTTAGAGCCCAGGAAGCATTTGTTACCATCCACCTGCAGAACTGGAATGACACTGAACTGCAATGTCATGGAAACTTTTACACCAGGCAGCACTCATGCATACAGTGTTAGGGAAGCTTATGCTGTGAACAGTGTTAGAGAAAATGCAACTATGAACAAACACTGAGTAAAGAACCTAAAGATGGTACCTAATTATAATGCCCCAAAATTTGAGTGTCTTTCCTGCCAGCCTCTGGCTTACACAGTGCTTTCAAAAAGCACTCGTTTTGATACAGATAGCAGCATCTCTAAATAGGTCTCACAGAAAAATATTATCCTGACTCAACTCGCTGAGCAGTATGAGGAGCAGAGATTTCCCATGTGATCTTTAGAATCACATTCAAGGATGCTGAGATGGGGAATGTCCTTGTTTCCATTGTGGGAATATAATTCCCTGAGGCTCCGAGTACAGCTACAACAGGAATATGGACACTTTATTTTCTGACCCCACAGTTCCCAAGCATCTGCTTTAAACATTAACGACAGATAGTCACATGACTGCCTTAATTACTCTTTGTCTTACTACTATGTAACAGAAGAATGAAATTACATTCTTATCTTGGTTTATATTAAACTATTCCCGCTCAGCTGAATTTATTTTGAATACAACACTGGGCCAAGACAGCCCCACCTGCAAGGGACTGAAAGATTCCAGATTTTAAATTTTTCAACAATTATTTCCAGTACATTGGAATAAATTCCAGCAAACAGTTCCAAAACCTTAGTTCAACAATACACTATTCTTCAGAAAGAATAAATGTAATTGTATCAAACTGAACAGTAATTCAACTAATAGTCAGTCGTGATAGTGTGAGAGCACTGGCACCAATTCCTCTGACCTATTAGGTACCGCAAACTGAAGACGGCTCGCCTAAATTATGAACAAAACTATTACTTGAAGTTCAGGGCAGATTCTTTCGTTAGATTTGTAACCAGCAAGACAAAGCTAGACACGAAGCTTTCAGTAACTTGGTTTGCTCCTCTGAGCAGTTGTCTTCAGATCTACTGACCCCACAGCCACAGCAGAGCACATCATTTTTACTGTCCTTCTTCCAGTTACTGGGAACACAGCACAGAAAAATCACTTCAATATATATGCACAAGGGGAATATAGGAGAAATACCATTTTCCTATTCTATGCCGTTTGAAGGCAAGGCCACACAGATAAATTAGACAAACCCAACGATCTGCTGAAACAGATAATGAATTTAAGAGCACACTACTTTGCTGCCATGCTTCATACTTTATATTCAAAGGAAATGGAAGGTAGTTCTGCAACTCCTGTCGATTAAAGGAAAATGAACTCCCATCGCTCATTAATTCTGTCTTGATGAGTAGAGATGCTTAGTCTCATGAATACTCACACCACTTGAACTTCATGACAGCAATAAATAACATCTAAGAGGCCCTTTTTATTAGGTTTTAACTGGGTAACTTTAATTCCAACACAGATCCTTCAACCACATTTCCATGCAGCCTCAAGAAATTTTAACTGTTACTAAATAGTTAAGAAATATTCTTTCTGGACCAGAACTTCTTATAAAGGTGCATCAGCCAGATCTCAGACTTGAACAAGTATGACCCCAAAAGGATCTGTTTTCTAGGGAAGGGAAGGAAAAATCTCAGTATTATGCAGCAGTACTGCCTTCAGAAAATAAACTGCTCGGGACTGCCCCAAACCAAACACTCCTAAAAACCCTTCCAACATCCCCTAATAGAAGTGACATATTAAAAATATTTGGACTGCAACAATTAAATCTGGATACAGAGCACAAAGAAAACCCCAGATGTTCTACACTGACCAAGAACTATAAAAGCATCCCAGAGCAGGAGCAGTGTTTCCATTAGGAAGGACTGTAATTTCAGTGACTGCACACCTACACTGAGTGATACAACCACAGACCAGCTTTAACTATTCTGTTATGAAAACACTGCTGAGAGCATGGATTCAGGAAAATTAAACAAAAACAAGAGGGAAAACAAAAAAAGTATCCCCAACTAGTCTATCCACCATTGTCTGCGAGTCCTTGCTGGTTTCACACACAACCATTCTTTCACATTGAAATTCCTCTTTGATATTCACCTTCTCCTCAAGAAATAAACCAACAAAATACATATATAAAGCCTAATCTCACCATCCAACATCTTCCAGTTACCATTTCAATATTTAAGAAACAAACCCTCCAAAGTCCTGTCTTAAACTCTGAAAACCACCCTGTATATTTGCCTTCTAAAGGTAATTAGTTTTCAGTGTAGCAAAATACCATTGCGTTAAGTCATTTCCATAAGAAAGATGCAGTACGTACTTTTATTTTCTTTAATTTAAAAGAAGTCTATCACAAAAGAGCCCCAGCTTCTGGCAACATTAAATCCATAACTGTAAGTAATAATATTCTATGGATATAGTTCCCTGCACTGTATGGACTAAAAAAAGAACATATTCTTTGGGAAAGAGCACTAGGTAAAATTTCAGTTAAACATTAAAAAAAAAAACCCAATTCCAGAAAACAAAAAAGTGAAGTAGAGCTATACATATTTTAAACAAAACAAATACGTGCAAAGTTAAATGCTAAGGAAGATACTATTGAGTTCTTTGGCCTCGGTTTTTCCCAATGCCGTTTTTTATTCCTCGTCCTCCTCCCCTCAATCTAAAAGTCTCTATGGATGAATCCAGTTTGATGTTTTAATAAACTGCCATCATCAACATTTAAGAAAACAGCCACTAAGCCTCTAGGAATTTTTCCCATGTCTTCTCAAATATATCCACACGAAATTTAAAAGCCTTTGCTCTTAGAGAATGACAGAGAATTGGAGATAATGCTTTCTGAAAACGCTTAAAGAAAAGCACAAGTTCAGATCCTGCAAGGAATTCCAAGCAGAAAGTGTCATCCATTGGCACTGGGCTCCATGCAGAATTGGAGGCACTTTTCAATAGATGTCAAACACTGAGTCATTTGTGAATAAGTATAAAAGATATGTTATATGTTTAAGTATCAGTTAAAGAGTTGGACTCAAAAATGTCTTTCATATTCTGTCTTTGCTAACGAGCAAAACAACCTCCAAAACAAAGAAACAGAGTGCCAAACTACAAGATGCGGCCCTGTCTCTTTGGAGAATGAATATAACAAGTATACTGCTTTTCTTGTTTAACCTAGTAATAGCAAAATCAGCGAGTGCGCATGACCACAATCCAAAATAAAATCAGTTTTCAGCTGGGATTTTCTACTGCTCTTGCTATATTTCTGAACACTGAAGTGACATCCAAACTTGACCATTAATCTATCCACTATGCATAGCGTAGAAAGTAGCATATTACCTCAAAAATACATTTAGTGGAGACTGAAGTAATTGATGAAACTTGCTCTTTGCTGAACAGTCACATACTCCTCATTAGTTAAATCTGATGACATTTCAGGTGAAAGTAATGCAAAAAGTAAACTAACAACTGTTTGCCTACCCAAATTCAGACACAGTAGGAAAAAGGAAAAGACGCCTGCATAAATACACAACAGCACCACAGCCTGGAATTGTAACAGCCCAGGGGCTCTATCTGCGTTTGCGGCGTATCACCCCCGGCGCATTCGCTGCTCCGCAAAGACGCAGAGCTTTTATGAACGTGCCCACGTCGGGCTTTTCTTGATCAAAATGACTCAGAAATACATCTGTAAGTGATCTGATCACAAACCTTTTCATTTATTACTGGGGCCTTCTTACTTGAAGAGTTAAACACAACTGAACAGTTAAAAAAAAAAAAGAGTGAATATTTAGGAACATTACCAATGGCAAAAACCAGCTGTTACCTGACAAAATATTTCAGATGTAAATATTGTGAATATTTAACTACAAATATAAGGCAGCTTCTTCCCAGAAGGGAATGTATTACTTCTACCCAAACTTTGTTTTGACAGAACATCGAATCTTCTGAATATCCTAGAATTTATGGTTTGGGATTTTCTCCACCTCAACAGTAATTTTTTGAGAAAATACAGAAATCAGATGGCCTTCCAAACTCATTGATTCTCGAAAAAAATGTAGTTCTAATTTTTACTGAAAACATTTATATTCTCCAGAAAAAAATTAAATTTAACCAAGTATCTTTCTACAATGGGAAAAATTTATATTGAATAATTTTACCTTCAGAGTTATGCGTAGTTTTCTTGTGTTTTCGACATAAAATCCTATAAACAAAGTAGTTGAAAACTGTCAAGTCAGTCACGATTCACAGATTATTTACTCATCTTTTAAATTTAAATGCCAGTACATTTTTCTCCCACTTGTAAGACTCACTGATATACAAATCTTGCAGTGAAAATATGCTTTTCTAGCACATCACTATTTTGAACGCCACAATCATCATTAATTTTTTTGCAACAGTTTTGTTTAGATTCCAAAGTGGGGTTTTTTGTTTCGCTTTGTTGTAGTTAAAGAATGTGAAATATAATTACAAAAATAAACATAGTAAATAAAGAATAGTTACATGTAAATGCCCTGTGAGGGTTTCTCTCTTATCTGAGCCTTATCATGCAAAGCACAGTAGTAGTGATATGTCTTGTGACATGTTTTCACATCACAGCCAATGGTTGCTCCAGGACAATGGCATAAAGAGCACATCTGCAAAGAAAAAGAAAACATAATTCATGTTTCTGTTGGCTTAGTATTGCTTAGTTCAAAAATCATATAGTTACCGCTCCGGATGACAAAATAAGTGGAGTTATGTACGTGGCACCACTCTTCCTACTCTCAGGTGTTTTTCATAACTTCTAGAGGAAATAAGTTGCAATTATGCAACAGTACAACCATAATACTCTCATTATCAATTCAATGAGGAAAATAAGTAATTTACTTTTGAGGAATGTGTGTCATGAAAGCGACGCAGCTATTCACCTAAATATCCTACACCCAAGGATACTCTGTTTGTACCAACCACTTCAGAAAAGTTAATCATAAATTGTAGCTGTTTGATTCTGAATTACATTGGGGGAGGGGTGTGTGTGTGTGTGCAGAATGACACCCGTTTGGCAGTGAATCTTGCAGTCAGAAATACTGATGACCTGCAAATTTACCTTAGCCTCAGCAGCTAACTTTACCTCTTTTTTCTACAGTTATTTCCTTAAGTCATTTCCAGAACACTGAATTTAGTGAAATGTTTGTTAAATACAACAGATCTATTTCAATTAGACTAGATTTTGCTCTTTATACTTATATTGCAGGAAAAAAAGGGTTAAATGGGAGCTTGTTGTTTTACACTTCTGTCCCAGTAATTAGTTCCTTCTCATGTTAGATGCATCACTGCTTAGCATACACCAACTATCATGCTTCTGACCTGTTCACTGCCCTTCTTGTACTGTGGTAGGAAGGGATGCAATTGATAGTATCACAGTATTTTTCTCTGTATTATTTTTTACTGACATAACATTGCCCAAAAATCTCAGAATTTCCCATTAAACTCCTCTTCCAAGACAACTGGAGCTTTTTGTTTGTATCCTGCGTGTTGCCTACACCCCCAAAAGATTACAATTAACCCCAAATCCGTAAGCGTAAGTGAGCAATGTAGGATACTCCCTACATGCATCTTTGTGGAATACATTTTCTGTCCACCGAACCAGCTTAGTCAAGTTCTTCTTTTTAGTCTCAAATATGACACATAAATATACCACCAAAGTTCTGTATCACCATCTTGGTTTTCCATTTTAAACAAAGTTAATCGAATAGTGAAAATGTCAAAGCCTTGGATCATCTCCATTTACTCCTCTGCAAGCTCTGAAATGGTATATACCGTTCCCTAGTTGTAATTTAATTTGTATGGGTATTTCATCTCAAATCTGTTATATGTTATGGTTTAATATGTAATAATGCTTGAAAATATATCCAGCCAATCAATTTTAGTCAGTACCTCAGTATTCTGAAAGCCAGAAATGACAAAAAAGAAAGCTTCCTTTTTATGAACACCATGATGTATCCATATGAACAAAACAGACCACAGGACTTTTTATATTGATTTATTGGTCTGTTTCCTTTCAGTAATAAAATATTTATTCCATTGGTACAAGTCCTGCTGTCCAAGTGGTTACTGTCAACAGATTAATTAATTCCCAAGTTACACCAGGTACATGTGAAGTTTGACAAGCTGCAAAATAGGTAAGGTCTTTAAAAAAAAAGAAACTTTCCATGCACAGCTAACAGAAATAATAATGATATCAGTGCCTTGTACTCCAAAATATTTAGGCTTTGTAAGTTTTTATGACTGGCCTATTAAGGTCTGAACTGACAAATTTTTCTCAGACAATAATATATTACCATCAGAAAGGCTCTACACTCAGTCGTTATCACTTCTGCAATGAAGAGGTCTCAGTTTTCAGTGCATACCTGGTCAGCAGCAGCAACTCCTGAAGGAGGGCAGCTACGTAAAATCTGTCAGCAGACAATTTTAGTCCAAGCTATCAATATAATTACTTAACCCAGTGAACCACGCTGAGATATTTTTGCTCCACGTGTTACCACATAAAAGAACAGGCTAGAAGAGAAAGCAGACCTTCAAGGGGATGTTTGGGCTAACTCTAAACATTTAGCTTTAAGCTTCCTATACCAGTCAATGGAGAAAGACAGGTATCTCCAGGGAGTGATTCAGAGCTGACAGCTACAGGCAGAGCTGAGGCACCTAAGTTAGGAACTAAAATTGTCTTCTAAATTCTCTCCAAATGGGAAACATCTCAGGGCTATGAATCTACTAGGTTAACCAGATCCAGGTTTGCCACAAAAATCTGAAGAAAGCGCCTGATACGTAGAGCTGGTGAGGTCCAAGAATATATCCAGCTGTTGCACTGGTGAAGGAACATTAAGAGATTCAGAATGACAGAAACCACCAATGACATAAAAAGAAATAACCTTCAAAAAAAAAAACAACTAAAGAGACCCAAGAAGCAAAAAGTTTCTTTGCCATCTGAAGGTCCATTTACTACCACATTCTTTGGAAATTCCTAATCACAACATGAATGACTTGTGAATAGTTATTTCTTTATGCTTCACCTAATTGGAGCCAATGAAGTTCCCTGCCTTGGAAAAGATTCAAATGAAACACTGGATGAAATCTTAGACTAAACTATATCCAATTATACACACATATGTAACATTAGTGAAAGTGTGGATATATAATCTTAGACTACACTATATCCAATAACAAGAATTGTAGTTCTACACTACTTTTAGTAGTCCCAGAACTGGTAAATATGTAAGAGTGCTTTAAATACTAAGCTGAAAATTTTTAAAGAGAGGAGTCAACTGAAACTTTGTTAAAAATATTTTTTTAAAGCCTCACTCATTTCCCCAAATAGAAAATAACTAGTTCTAAATTTAAAATAAATAAATATCTTCTCCGGAATTAAAAAGAAGTTATTGCTGTTCAATTCTCATGAATTTGGTAGAGCTGTAATCACTACTGTACCCACGTATCTCATAAGACATCTGTATTCACAGAATCATCTATTAAATCAATATAAAAGGCAGCAGTACAAGCGCTTTTGGTAGTTAAAAATCAGATTTTGGCAGCAAACCCAAATGCTGGTAAAGACACAATAATACCCTCACACCAGGTCCACGGAACTTGAGTTTCTTTCTGAAATCTAACAGAAAATACTAAATAGAAATTACTGGATTTGAAACATAAATTTAGGAAATGCTGTTGTTTATATGCAGCCCATCAAAAAGAAAAACGAGCATATTCTGTAAATGAGCTTTCAAATTTGTTTTGAAAAAAAGCATCTCTGCTACAACCATCTACATTTGCCAACGAGGAAGAAAGTGTAAAAAATAAATCCAGAATTACTATTTTTAATAATTCCAGGATGAAACTACAGTTCCTAACATATTCATATGAGAGCAGAACTTGGCTGAAATAAACAAACTTTTCATCCTTTCCTAAAGACACTTCAAGAGCTTGTCAATTCCGTTTCAATATATCTACTGAGGTTTTCTTTTCATAAATCTAAGACCTATTTTACTTCAGCATCATCTTCTCTAAATTGTCCATTACCCTAAATGTCACACAAGGGTAGCACTTCAAATATATATATTTATACATATATATATACATACATATATATATATCTGACACTGGACAACTTCATGGTAAAACTTTATACAAGGTAATCTTCCCTTTTCAAGAGCCAAAAATAGGGACTTACCAGTTTAGTGCCTCTCTTTATTTCTTTTTGAATATCTTCAATAGAGAATCCACCAAGACTCTCATTATCAGTGTGTGAAGATACCAGTGCAGATGAGAACAGCTAAAATTATAAAAACAAAACTTGTTTTTTAAGTGTGAAGGGTATAAGCGATATAGAACATTTATAGATATGAAACCCACCAAAATATCAAATTATAGGGATTAATCACTGTGCCAATGCCGGACCGACTGTTTCACGTGTTGGGAGCCTGTTAGGAGCCCACTAGGTCCCTCAGCTCGGGGCTGCGGGTTACTCACCATGCACTTGTGATGCGCTGCCACCTTCTGGTTTTCTGACATTAGTAACTGCCCACATTCATTATCTTTATTAGATCTACAAAACCCACACTTCTTTTGTCTTGAAGAGACTTTTTTCTGTCCAACTGAGCTTGTCATGATTTTAAATGACCTTAGAATGCCACTTCAATCGTCTCAGTGCTACAGAAGAAAAAAAAGTGCAATCAGCGTGTTACCAACAAAAGGCAATTTAACTTCCAGTTTTATAAATATTGGTCACTTGAAAATTATGTGTCCCTTTTCTTTACAGTACTACAATATATCTAAATAAACATGCACCCAGAGGCAGTATTTAGTTCTTTAGGCAAAAAAAGTCTGAACATTAACGTAAAACTTTGGGTACTAACATAAAACTTGCAGGGAAAAGAAATAAATAGGAAACACAACAACTACAGCAGGCATTAGAGGAGAAAGTTACTACAACTCTTTCCTCTCATCCTTACAACTGTTTATTATAGGAAATGAACTTGTAGAAAATGCACTACCTGTGCATGCAGTAAAACTCTTGCTACTGAACTTCAAAACCAGAAGCAAAAAAACCCCCCAAGAGTCCAGCACAGCATCCAGAACAAGTTTTGAGTGTAAAGGCTCACCAAGCAGCGCAGCAGATGAGTAACTACCCTCAGATGAGGGCAGAGATGAGAAGATAAAATGTTACCATTTTAGGTATTTCACATACACTGTGGCTAGTCAAATGGCATCAGGAACAAAATTTTAGAAGGATCTATGACTAACACACTGCAATAGAAACCTTTTCAGGGCACACAATTCAGCAGTACCAACTTTTCAGTGAGCACGAGAGCTGCTCTTCTCATCTAAGAGAAGTAACTTAAACTCACCGCGCATCACAAACTTTTCATGTGTTACTAGCAACACATCTTAAAATACATCATTGAGGTCCCAATCCCCTCAGCGGGCAGACACTGCTAGTTCAAAAGTGAAAATGCCTAAGTGTACGTGCTTCTTGGCACAGGGTGAAGTAGTTGGTGTTTGTTTGCTTCTACATCTCTCCAGAAAGAAAGTATCATCCTCCTCAAACTTGCTTACAGCTTTGCTGACCTGAGCCTTGCTGTCAGAATCGGCCACAAGTGCAATGAAAGCGTCCTCCTCTGCCTTTGTCTACGTTAGACTCATCTGAATAAGAAAAGCCACCGTTGGGTTTGATATTTCTGCTGGAAAACAAAAAGGTAAAACCCAGCCGTAAGTAGAGCAGAGTTGCAACACGTCTGGGCTGCGCTACAATGGCGATGGGCACCAAAAACCCACGGGTCCGTGTGCTGAGATTTGCACAGGCAAACCTGCCCGCTTCTCAGGGCTGTCAGACGCCCGTAACACCAGTATCGCTCACTGTTTTTCTCATCGAAAGCAGGGGAATGTCATTAAGTTTCTGTCGGCATAAACTACTACCGAGAGACAATCACAGACCGAGTCGTAACCGTTCGACTTGCCATGTTTACTACAAACTCCTGCGTCAGAAGGTGCCTGTCCTCTCTCTGTTGCCTTTGCTTTACCAACAGCTTCATTTGCTTTCTTCTCTAACTGGAAAGCAGTTTACTAGCCGGTGACGCACACTCATAAGAAGAATGCATAGATTTCAGATCTTGCTGATTTGCACAAAAAAATGTGCCAATCTGGATAAACTAGTCACACCCTTTTGCAGTGGCAATGGAGAGTTCTTAAGTGTTAAACACAAAAGAATTACTACACTGTATTCTTCTAAAGAAAAAACAAAACAAGGCCATTCTGTAATCCCTTCTCAGTAGACAGGAGGAATGATTTCTGAAGGAGAGAGACACAAATTTTCTTTTTTTTTTTAAATTTTAACTTAAAAAAATTGGGAGCAGGAAAAAAAATTATTCAAGACAAGTAGAAAACAATACCAAAAGATCCTTGTTCTCAGGTCATATTCAGTAGCTCAATATAAATCACAGTGATGGGTTAGAAATATACTAACAAAATAATTTAAAACGCAAGTAGTTCTGCTTTGGTGGAAATAATTTGCTATATACATACACATTCACTTGGGTCAACCTGTTTTATTTTATATTCAGATTATATTATCACTGTATTGACGGCAGCGAAAGTAAATCTTAAAGGGAAGATCAGGGATTTCCTTGAACACACGCACAGGTTCTACTGACTTCCAGGAATAAGAATTACTACTATAAAAACCAGCTATCCTCCAATCTAACAGGCAAATTCGTATTTTAGAGAATGCAAATAATTTATAGAACACATAAAAATTCATTAAGTGGCCCTCATCATCTTGAATTTATAAGAAGAGTAACTTCCCAAGAAACAAGATTATCAAGAACCTTCTCACAGCTTTATGCCTTCCACTGCACTAACAGGCAGGAGAAGGCACGTCACTACAGCAATACTAGAGCCTGACATGAGCTAACTTCTTGAAGCACTTCTGCATAATTAGATTTTTTAAGGCTCACGGTGAAGTTAAAAATAATGCCAATATTTACTTGATGATGCATGGATGTTGATGTTACAACAACAAAGACGGAAAAAACTAAATTAGCAAATACTGTGTTTCTGCATACTGATTCAATTACAAATAATTTAACACTTGAAAAATTACTCGATATGCAAACAGACCAAAAAGCATCAGGGTATGGCCAGAAAGGAAACTCACATTCTTTTCACAATCGGATTAAATTACTCTGAAAGCACTCTACAAGGGTATCTGAAAGTCTTCTTTCCAAGCCTGTGTTCTTTGCATTTGTGTTTTTGGTATCACCACACATTAACACTATTTATACATTTCTAAAGACTGCAGAAATAAAATGAACCTGAGAAATATATTCAGAAGCATTTAATCTCTAGACCTCCCCCTAAATTATGTCTGCTTTCTCACAAATGTAAGAAAACATTACCCTGCGCTTTTTATCCTGTTAATTTAAAAATATTCATTTTCTGAAAAAGCTGAACAGGGTTACACAGCTATACCACAGACCCAGAATTCTGAACACTCGAAATTCAGCTTTCATCTCTCCAGTTAAAGCACCCAAAAGCAACTAACCCAGTTTCCCAAGTACCAAGCTACATTTCACTGGAACCAAAAAAAAAAAAGCGACTTAAAACCAGCTCGATATTTGTTTTCCACGTTTAAAAAGCTAACAAATGAGTAAGACTTATAAAAGAGTGTTTAGACATACTGTTGGCAGAATCCTGCTTGTCAGCTTTGTCAAAATCTTATAGATTGGATCACAAAAAGCGATATCCTACGGAATCACTGACAAGGAGATAATGCACTCTCTCTACCAAAATGCAACACACGTACTCCAAAACACAGATTATTACATACAGGTATGTTTTCCACAGGCTTGGTCTGAAAAAAATGAAGTGTTACATGTACCCTAAAATGACAAAAGAAGAAACTCATTCAGTGCTTCTTCACTCCAAAATTTGGATTCATTTGCATTTGTGCTTATTAATGTCCACAGAGGTATCCAACATGGTGCTTCCCCTGACAGCACCTTTATTTTATCTTTAAAGCAGCATGTTTTACACGCTCATACAGCTCGCACACTGGTTTACTGAGTTCTTAGATGACAGGCTTTCGAATCTAAAAGAAGAGTGCAAGTTCAACGACACTCAAGCAAAGAGGGACAGCCTCGGTGTACGAGACATTGTTCAGCACCAAAGAACGGAAAGTAACCTGGATTCTAATTTCTATTTGTTGCCTGAGTAAGTTTCATGAGCTACTGCATGTTTACAGGAATTAGGGCCTCACCTGTATTTCCAACAAAGGGCAGTGACCTATATGCTATACTTTCTCATGTAAAGTTTGTTTTGCTGTGTGGCCTGTATGATTAGAAACTTGTATTTTTATAAATTAGGATTTATATTTATCCGTCAAGAAAATTTCAGACACACAAAGAAAACCCACAAGAGAAGTACACAAGCTCTGTAAAACCTCATCGAACACGCTGAAGTGCTTTGGACTCAAGAAAAACTACAGAAAATACATCTTTAAGATGCTCACTGGAGATACCAGATCCTCTGCTCAAGAAACTTTCAACTGTTTTCCAGCCCCCAGGATCAATCACCCATTACTGGAGGCATTATTTTGCAGGAGGGGAGGTGAAGCTGGGGAAAAGGGAGGTATCCTGTAGGTGTCTGTTGTGGAGAACCTAAAAAGTCAGAAGTCCCACGGAAATCTTTTATCCAAGAGATACATTCATACAGCATCCTACAGCCACTGTAAGAAGTAGAATAGGAATTTACTTATCCATGCAACTTCCTTACAAAATAACAAACCCAAGTGGGTGCAGAGATGGGGGGCTGGGGGGGCAGGCCCAACCCTCAGAAGTCTAAACAATAAGAATAAAGCCGGTAACTCAAAACTACACAAAAAGAGCCTGCGGTAGGGCAGATGCGGCAGACAGCACAGACCGATCTTCAGGAAAGTTTACACACTCCCACGGGGAGCGGGCGATTAGCCGATAACGGCACCTCTGCCGCTCG
>NW_010266245.1:0-30237 GCF_000690775.1 Eurypyga helias
ATTCTGTGATTCTATGATTCTGATAACTGTTTCTCAAGAAAAAAACCTGGAAACAGTTCATAGATTAATTTTCCTTTTCCTGCCCATCCCAAGCTAAATTTTGCAAACCTGTGTGCAAAGCACCTTAGCCTCAAGGATGTTTCCAGGCACAAGGTTTGTGAAGTAAACATAACACCTTTCTTGGAAAATTTCAAGCCTAATCCATTTTACTGCAGCCTAATACCTGCTTTGATAATGACTATTCTCTCATCAATATTCATCTATGGAGAACTGAAGTAGATAAATCTGTATTTGTCTGTATTAAGTATAAAATGGTTACAACTTGCCACTACAACTTCATTAGAAAAAGTTCTTTTTTTTTTTTTCTTTTTTAAGTTTAAACTGCATGGACTTTATCTTGTTAAAAATAGATGGTAGATACTGTTGTGCTTATTCTCGTCCATATGGATTTTGCACTGCCTCATTATCTGATAGGACTGCTATAGATAAGGTTTTCTTGACATTTCTGTTCTCATTTGTATTCAGGTACATTGCACATAGTTAATGATGGCTGACACTTTGCTCCCTCAAAAACAAAATCTCAAATTTTCTGTATCTGTTTCCTGTGGTTGAAATGGCAAGGACAAAAATTGCCCTCATGCTGTGGAGAGTGGTTGCATCAAACAATTAACAGAACTTCTGCTGCTCAGTTTATTGGGTCTTTTGAAAATGCTTGTTAGTTATAGTGGCATCACGATGATGGATATGACAGATGAAACCCCATCAAATCATTAAATATGTATTTCTCAGACAAAACTGCAGAGCTGAAGGACAATTCTGAGTTTGGGTCTCTGTTCCATGTCTTATTGCAAAGAATGCACAGATATTCTGTCAAGCACTCAGTTGCATAGGGGTGTGATATCATCAATGCTGGAACAAAGGAAAAAAGTAGTGTCATTTTTAGTTAAAATGTTGTATATACTCTATGAAGCAGCTGGTCATAACATAATGCCACTCATTAAATGCTAAAAGACAGAGCTAGGTGCTGAAAATATCCAGTACTTGTGCCCTGTTTAGGTGGATAATTTGTAGTCAATAAAGGCTACTTGTGGGTGCATGTGTTTATAAACTCATAATTACTAGCATAAAGGTATTACTGCATGTGGGTTTTATTAAGTAAGAATTCTACCTGTCATGGCTTTTTCTAACAACACATAGAAACCTTGCCCTCCCGGAGAGAAACTCATCCTCAGGAGCTAGTTACAACAACAACAGAGGAGTTTCAAAACATTACGGACACCTGCATATTGGCTGGCTGCTTCTCAAGTTAAAGATTTATAATATGTTTAATATGGATGAAAACTGGAACCATGAGTTGTAAGCTATTAATGGAAGAGCAGTAGAATTGTGCAATCAGGTAAGGTCACTCGCTATGCACCGTCGGGAAAGAATAGATTCGATATCACTCAGATCAATGCGCTTCAGTACATTCTCTAAACATCCCAATTTCCAGGCAGCCTGTATACTCTAACCATTTCCTGAAGCAACTGACAAAGTATAATGTGAAAGCAAAGCACAGATGAAAACAAAAATGAAATATCAACTGTAAAACATGGAGTAAACCTCATGTCACTTTTCACTTAGTCATAGCTAAGTGCTGTTAATCATCTACTCTTTGTAGCATTGTCAGGTGAACCTCTGAGATTTTAGGTGATTTATATGCCTGTTGTTCACTTTGCAATGCAAATGACTGGAAGTGCACGTGGTCTGTTGCCAAATGTCAGCTGGGAAGAGGTAACCTGCAGCTTTTTGCGCTCTGGGAGTATCTCAAGCTCCTCTTGAGTCATACCCCACAGGATGTATAACCTTTTTCTAATTTGATCATAAACATCTGCTGTGTAAGTACCACCATACTATCAGACTATCTCATCTTTCCAAATCCTGTTACATAACTTTCTATACTGTTAATATTATAATAACATGTGACCAAGGTCTGGGGTCATGCATCTGGTGGTAGTGTCGGCACTTACCGACCGAGAGCTGAACATAAGCATTTTGTACAGCTTAATTCAAATGCTTATGTTTTGGAAGGAATAGTTCTAAAAGAAGAATGAGAAGTAGACCATGACTTCTGTGTAGACAGGCAGGATGATAGAGAATACTCTGGAAATGGGAAAAACAGTTTGAGTCCTTTCATTTTCCTTGTATGAGCACAAACTAAATATGTTGGGCCAAATGATCCTCTCTCTGACTCTTCCAAGTGCAGTCAATACCCTAAAGATCACCTCTCTATTTCAGAAGTATCTATAGCAAAGTTCAAAGCATTACCTGTGTTGAAATATAGATGTTTTATGTATGTTTATAAGCTGCTGATTATTAGGTGTAGGCTCCATGCTATTAAAAAGAGCTTGACTTTCATCCTGCCACAGGGTAGGAAATCCTTGAAGCTGTTGGCCTCAAGCCTCACACTGCAATCATCTGGTTGCACATAAATGGCTTTAAAATGTTGGTGTTTTTATTTTTTTTTTTAATGAGCTAAAAACTTCTGTGAATTAAAAAAAAAAGGTGAAAACTTTAAGCTGTCATTCTTTAGGTGTTTTCCCTTGCAGTTACCTTCATCTCTTAGGTTGAGAAATTTCTCCCTTCCTCCAGGTCCATGCTGAACTTGTGTAAAACCCCAGTCCCCTCTCAGTGTCTTTAATTTTGATTCAGCTATTTCTGAGTACCTAAAGACAAAATTTGTGAATAACAATAATGCCAAGAAATACCTACTTGTTACTCACCAGCTTTTTCTAGCATTGTGTTCTCTTTAAGCTTAGAATAATCTAGCGCTCCCTTAGGTAAGAGATAGCGGTGCCTGAAACCCTTTGCAGAAGGGAAATCTGTACATGGCTCACTTGTCTAGTTCGGTTTGACACTTCACAGTATGTTGTCTTTTAAGAGACGAATAATAAATTTTGCCAGTTACTCTAATGGGAGAATGCTGGGCTGCTGTTGGATAGAACTCTGAATTTTCTGTCCTCTCAGGGTACTTCTGTCTTGCTGTTACTGTTTACTTTTTGGTTTGCGGTAAGTTATTTGTTCAAGGCACTGAACTCTATGTTCAGCTGGGATTGGTAGCTAACTGGCTTTATCTGAAAATAGATGTGATGCTATGAAATCCTAAATCCATTGCTGTCTGGAACAGTGATGGTCTCCAGAAGACAAGCTGTGCTCTATATATCACCTTTTCACAGTTCAAATAGAAAAGGTATTATAATCTCATTTTGGAAAAATACATATTCACATCCTATAGTGCAGCCTGCAAATCTCCATTCTTTTATGCAGGTTCCTGACAAATTTCAGCTTACCTTTCTGGATCCTCAATTTTCCAAGCAACTGGCGTGTACAAGTCTCTCATAGTGAGGGTGCCAGTGACTTGAGAAGTGTCACCTCCTGGATGCCTGCAGAATTCTCCATATTTTTTTAGGTCTCTGCCCCCTTTCCTGAAGCTTTGTCAAACATTTTTTTGTTAATCTGTAGTAGTTTTTCCATATTCTTTAATGTTTCATAAGCCTATTTAATCAGTCCATTACACAGCAGTATAGAAGTCACTTGAATGATATGTTCTGCAGTCGTCATAACTTGGCTCAACACCAACAGGATAAACAGCTCCATAGATCTTTCTACATCACCACCGATTTATTCTTTCCTCAGGCTTGACTTATGGGATAGACTTTATTTATTTCTCTATAGCTGAGCAGCAATGCCATGTATCTCTACTTGGTTAACAAGTCTGTATGACTGCAGAGCTCTTCAGTCACACTTTGATTATGTTTATCTTCAAGTTTTTCACTTCACATTATCTTATCATACACATTAAAGGAGGATCTAGAGTCCAGTGAGGTAACTCTGAGTCTTTGCACTGAGTTTAGTTAGACTCATTTCTATCCCCATGGTAATACCCAAACTTTTATATAATGAAGATAAATTGGAAATACTTTTGTCTGTTTTCTGTTGAGCAAATTCATAGTTAGCACTTATTATTTAAACTAAAAGCATGTCGTCTTGACATCTAGTGAATATTAGTGAATATCCTAACAGAAACTTTTCTTGGGCTGACTTTTGCCATTCAGAAAAGTTGTCTTAAACATTTAAATTGGTTCTAATTCTCCACACGGCTTCCTGAATTGGAGTGACATATTTTATGAAAGTCTCTTTTCTTCACCATTGAGTATTGGGATTCAATGTGGTAACATTAACCCATCATTACATGTTTCAAAACCTGACAAATTCATGTACCATTTGAAAGGAGACTTTCCCCAGTTCATATATATATAGAAGGAGTTCATATTTGTTCTGCAAGTCATTTCTCACTTCTGAATTTCATTCCCTGCTATGTTCAAAGGTTGTGTTAGGTTTCTGCATGTGGTTTCAGATTTATGGCTGCAGTGGTATTGCTAATCACAGGAGGCAAGTCTGAGATGGAAAAAGGAGTTAGGAATACTTGGTAGTTCCCTGAGAAGCTATATTAAATGTTCAGGTATGAATCATTTCAATGAGGAGGAAGAATAGGAAGTGCTATAAGAATAAGGTTAGCTAAAAGCAAATTCTAAGTCTGAGAAGAGTGGATGTGGAGATTTGGTCAAGTTACTAAGGATTAATTGTAATGAATGAAATAGGGATGAGAGAAAAAAATCAGAAAACCCAAGGCATACATAGATAAGCAAACCAAGAACCTGCAATGTAAAATATATAAGTACAACACCAGGAAAGAAAATTCAGTAAAAAGGAAGAAAATACAGAAGTATTTAAAGCATTCTTAGCTTAATTCCTCAGGTTATCACTTGGCCAACTGCTATTTAGACTGGCAATAAGTGGATGAAAGTTCAGGTTAGACCAGTGGAAAGACAGATGGGAGAACACTTAAAGCAGTTTAACAAATTATCTGAATCATGACACCTCTGCCAAGATATTGGAAAAACTGGCTGAATCAATCAAGAGTCATTATTCACCTTTGGGAATTTGTGGAAGGTAAGTGAAATTCTGAAGGAATGAAAGCTTGGTGCCTATCTTTGTCTTCTTAAGGAGAGAAGGTTTTTATTCTTTATTCTGAATAAGAGAAATCCAATCCCTCCAAATATTAGTTTTTGTTCTCTCTGGATAGGACAAAAAGAAATGGACTTTCAGTGCAGCAAGGCAAGTTTGGATGAGGCAGTACAATAAAAAAGTCCCCTAAACCTTTCTAATGTTAAAAGGGTACTTCTTCATAGAAACAGGTTTCTTAGAGAGGTTTTGAGAGCTCCATTGTGGCGCATTGTTAAGAATAGGTTAGACAAGCATCTGCCAGGAATAATGTAGGTACATTGGATTCTGCTTAAAGGTAAGAAATGGATTATATTGTCCCTAAAGGTTCCTTCCATGTTAGAAGCCTATTTTTTATAAATAAAATTTAAAAATATTTAAAAATCTGTATTTTGAGAGTCTCTGTATCTTCTGTTATTCACCTATATATAAATTCTTACAGCTGAACTCTGTTGTGTTTTCATATCTGATATTATATATTTGAAAACCAGACCTTCTTAAAATGGCTGCTTCCCCTCCCCAACACACCCCTTGAATTGTATGAAAACATACCAAAATACTGTGGGAAAGCCTCCTCTGAATGGCTGAAAATAAGCAACATTTAAAAAAAAAAAAATCCAAGAAAGAGAAAAGGGTTTATAAGGTAGAAACAAGAACAATCCATAGTGAAAGCAAGCCAACAATTAAAAGCAAGTTTCCAATAAATATGTGGCTAGCATTTTTACTTAGTATAGTGTCTCTGCCTGAGTCTGTGTAATGAACAAGGACAGTATGAATACACAGTGTGTCAGGGAGGATGAGCTCGTAACACCCTGACCTGCTCTGCTCATCAGCTTTCCAAGGGCTGCATTTCTTAAAATGAGAGAAAGTCAGCCAAATATAACAGGTTGCACAACCTTCTCATCCTAAGTGCTAGTCACAGCACTCACTCTGCCAACAAAATGGTCTTCAGTGTACGTTCACTTAGACAAATTGTGTAACATCTTCAATTATAGGCATGCAAAAGGAAAAAAAAAAAATCTGCAGATTATGAAGACCTGAGGCAGAGTTGTTAATCCAGCCTGTATGCTGTCACCTGCGGGGACACACCTCGGCTACCCGTGGAGAATCTGGCAGCAGGCAGCATCCAGGAGAGCTATGGATTCCTGTGTAGTTTATTTATAAGTCTGTTTATAATAGAATGCTGGTTTTAGTTACTTTTTGTGAACCTGGAAATATGCATTTCCTGGGAGTCTGTAGACCGTGGGAGGAGAACCACTGAATTAATCACGCAGTGTGAATGATGCCTGCAGAGTGCTGTACAAGTTCTGCCATTAATAACTGACCTGGTGTTGCAGGAGACCCAAGCCAGAAATCATTGATCCATTCTGCTAACCACAAGATTACCGAATCTTCATGTAAAAGATGGACTCTTTCCTGAAAGGGTTATAATCTATGTTTTAAACCAGTGGAAGGAGTTGACAAGCAGGTGGCGGGCAGCGTAGCATGGATGATTTTGTCCAATTAACCTGACAGGGGTGGTCGTAGACCGTCTTCTGCCCTCTCAGCTTCTGCTTAACCTTGGGCTATGGCTGCTTTTTACAATGGGACTCAGATTTATCCCTCAGGCCTTCCCCTTTCTTCAGAGGCATCTTCATAGCCTTTAATTTCCTTTCTGGGCCTTTCAGTTTCGTCCTAAATCATTTTCATACTTCCCTGCAGCTTTTTTACTGTTTTCCTCTGATATTCATATCCTCCTTAGTTTTGGCTTGCTAAAGTAAAATACCTTACATTTCAAACAACAGTTACAGGAAATAATCACCATTAACCTGTCATTGTGCCCCCTCTCTTTTTTGTTTGCAACATCCTTGTTTTCCTTGGCTGCCTGTTACCTTTGCTAGGTGATGAGACTTGTGACAGATACTGGGATTTTTTGCAGAACCTGCTAAATAGTTTTTAAATGTGTTGATACCTAGATGCCTGTATAGAGTCCTTCAACAAATAATATTAAAAATAGACTCTTTAGAAAGATTTGGTTTTTAATACGCAAAAATCAAACCAAAAACTTGCTGTATAAGGATATGGGGTTTTCTTGAGGTGGGGATAATAAAAGAAATATTCTAATTTTGCTGGATATTGGGTAGAAATTTAAAGAGTTTTCTTGATTATTACAAACTATTATATTGGATTTGACTATGCAGAAAGGTTGATCAAAAATTTTAGCTTCATTTACAATAGAAATGTCTTAAGAATGGCCAGAGTGCTTTCCAGTTTGAATTGCACTGATTAAAGTAGGACTGACCTGAGACTTTTCTGAATGTTAAATTTAATTCGCTTTGACTGAGTCTTACATAAGCAACACTTGAACGATTCATGCTATGCAGTTCAGGCAATGTATTTTGGCTAAGTCAAAGGTGTATGTATGTGAGGGTTTCTTTTTCTCCTTTGGTTTAACTTCTATCTCAGCAACACCTATCTAAAAACAAAAATTATGTCTCAGAAACTTCCTTAGACGTCTGGAAACACTGCTGCAGTTGCACTGTTACTATCACCCAAAAGATCAAACCTTTCAGGACAGAAAAAAGTCAGTAAGGGCTTTTGTACAAGTTTTGGTAGTGTCATTCTGTCTTCCTTCCTTCACACTGTGAGTATATTAAATATAATACAGGGATGATCAAAGCATCTGAAGTTTAGATACTGCATTTCCTTGCCAACAATTTATAACAAAGCAGATGTACATGCAAATCACTCCTACCTTAATTCCAGAGATCACTATCTCAGTCAATTACTCTAAAATAACTTGTATCTTTGAAACATAAAATGTAATAAAGAAGCTTTAATCTTGGATAAGGAAGGTGTCAGTAACTACCCAACCAAGGGCAAGACTGAAACATATGGTCACATTTTCCAGGCTTTCATTGACCTCACGGGAGCTCTCAGTAACAAATCAATGACAAGGTCTTCCATGTATAAGAGTAAGAATTATGTCCATGTGTGTCAGAGTTAATAAGACATGTGCCTTCTATTACAGATTATTTGCTTTTTGGGCAGATACATTCTGAAAAGCATGAAAGCCAGTGTTTTCTCTACCTGAAAAAGTTCTCATAGCACTTCCTATTCTTCCTCCTCATTTATTTAAAAAAAAAAAAAAAAACAAACCTGAAAATGCATCAGAAGAAAAAAAACCAACACATGCTTCTATGCAGAAAAGCAGAGACTGAAGCATCAAAGTCCATGATACTTTGTACAATTGATTTTTCCCCTTTCCTTTGCTCTCTTACGCCAATTTTATTGCAGCACTGTCTCTGTAGAAGCCCCTTGTATTATTGTGCTCACACTTCTGCCTTCTTCAAAAGTTAGTGCAACCTCCATTGCTCTCAAGAGACAGCCTCTCCTAAAGACACCTGTCAGAAAAGGCACTCAGCAGTTCTGACAAATAACTGTCAAGACTTTGATTTCACAGATTAGAATAATTTGTAGTCTTAGCCTTTCATTTGGCAAGTCCTGTAGCCTGAGCCCTTCTGTCCACAGTTTTCAAGCACGTATATTTAACCCATGATTCCTCATGTGGCAGATGCTGTAATTAAAGCCATGATGAACACTAGCTGCTTTCAGAGATCCCATCAATGCTTGCAGTTTTCCAATATCTTTTTTGCCCTTTTCTTGAGGGACAGAGTTCTGCATTGAGCACCATTGACTGGTACTACATTATTCCCAGGAAAATGAACCTTTTCACAGACTGGGCAGGAAGAATTCAGTAACAGCAGGATGATTTTGATGTGGGAACAACCATGTTTGTGTAAGAGCAAGCCTCCTTGCATAGACCTATACGCCAGGTACTCAGGCTGCTGGTGTAATGTAGATGCAACATGAGCCTTTTATTTTTTTTCTAAGTCTTCAATTTCTATGTCCTTTTAATTTGGTACCATCTTTTCCCTGTGTCTCCCTTTCTTTGTTATCATTATTACAGTTGGTTCAACAACAACTAAATTTTTAACATCTCTTCTTTCTGCTGGACATTGAAAGTATTGATTTAACATGTGCCCTGTGTGTGTTCCTTGTCTTGTTCCAGGGCTTATTGGAAGGTAGACTAGTAGTTAAGACATGCTTTTTTTCTTTTTTTTTTTATTCTCTGTATGTGAGACCCTGATAGGACACAAAAACAAGTGCTGCTCCCTTTCTACTGAAAACAAAACAAAATAAGTTACCAAGTCACTCTGCAGTTATATCTTTACCACCAAATACAATAACCTTCCTTATGCATTTCTATTTATTGGCAAGATGATATGAGTAGGAAGCATTTTTTCACAATCTTTTCTTCATATCTTCTCTTTTGATTTCCTGGGTTTTATTTTAATAAAAGCAGTTTAATTGTATGTTCTCCCAAAACTTGGAATATTGTTGTTACACTGCTGTTGTTAAAACCCACCAGCTTCTGATGAAGAAGAGATACATTTAGAAGTCCAACCTGTGGTCCGCAGTGTGTCTTTCCACTGATATGTCATCAGCCACTGGTTCAACAATGGACAAAAAGGCTCCTAGGAAAAATCCTGTATATATGCCTAATAGAAAACACTTCTGAATAGTAATAATGCAGTGCCTGGTGATTTACACGACACATCTCCCTTGAAGACAGTATGAACTTTTTTATCCTCTATAGCATTAGGCAAACCAGTAAAAAGAACAGTTTCAGTTTGCTGCAGTACATATACATCCTTTCAGTGTACCTGTACCTCTGCTGTTTATATTTGATTTTTTTTTAGTCCTATTGTTCTCCGGTGAATTTATGCATATACTCATGCAGTGTCGTAATGGCTTTGTCTTGCCTACTCTGTTTTGTTCTCTCATCTTGTATGCTTGAAATGAGTTAAATATAAAAGGAGAGAGAAAACCTCTGTGGTAGGTTTTTCTACACATTATCTCAGAAGAGAGTAGTTCATTGCTATGCTAATGGAGAGCACATGACACAGGGTAATTGTTACAAAATATTCCTTGCAGACATCTATCATATTTTATTGTCGAACACTAAATATTCTGCTCACAGTAAGGATATAATTCACTCTGGGCAATAAGACACTAAGCTGCATGCTACTCTAATTGCAATAAACCTCTGCAGTGTTTAGCCATGGTGGTGCATGAACAGAGTCCACTCTCAATAAACCACCCTGCTGCAGTGTGGGTGCTGGCAATAACATGTACTCAGCTGAGGAAGGTCAACTGTGAAATGAATTTGTAAGAGAGATTGACAGGTCACAAAACCACCAATTTGGTTCTAACAGGACTGATTCACTTAGACTGTGCGTGTGGCATATGTTTACAGAGTGTATAATGTGTGTAGTAAGGGTACAGATATAATACTGCTCTATAGATCTAGAAAATTTCTGTGTTCCAGCCAGAAAGCAAAGTCATCTACTACCCATGAAGTTGGACTAGTTGATCGTAGTAATTCCTTATGGCCTTAAAATTTATGAGTGAAAACAGTTGTTCACAAAACCTACTAACTACTTCTATTTTCCCAGCCACTGCTTTCCTAGTGGCAGGAAAGCTGCCTGGCAGAAAAAAATCTGGGGGTGTGGGTCAACAGCCGACTGAATATGAGCCAGCAGTGTGCCCAGGGGGCCAAGAAAGCCAGTGGCATCCTGGCCTGCATCAGGAACAGTGTGGCCAGCAGGACTAGGGCAGGGATTGTCCCCCTGCACTGGGCACTGGTGAGGCTGCCCCTCGAATCCTGTGTTCAGTTTGGGGCCCCTCACTGCAAGAAAAACACTGAGGTGCTGGAGCGTGTCCAGAGAAGGGCAACAGAGCTGGGGAAGGGTGTAGAGCACAAGTCCTGTGAGGAGCGGCTGAGGGAACTGGGACTGTTTAACCTGGAGAATAGGAGGCTCAGGGGAGACCTTATCGCTCTCTACAACTACCTGAAAGGAGGCTGCAGAGAGGTGGGTGTTGGTCTGTTCTCCCAGGTGAGAAGTGATAGGACGAGAGGAAATGGCCTCAAGTTGTGCCAGGGGAGGTTTAGATTGGATATTAGGAAAAATTTCTTCACTGAAAGGACTGTCAGGCACTGGAACAGGCTGCCCAGGGAGGTGGTGGAGTCACCATCCCTGGAGCTACTTAAAAGACATGTAGTTGTGGTGCTCAGGGACATGGTTTGGTGGTGGACTTGGCAGTGTTAGGTTGATGGTTGAACTCTATGATCTTAAATGTCTTTTCCAACCTAAAATATTCTATGCTTCTAACAACTTAGCTAAGCAGACCTGGTTTTCCTTGGAAACAGTTAGATGAAGAAATAATGATTGCTATTAAAAAAAAAAAAAAAAGAAAGGGTGTTTTGTGGCTTATTTAGTGCTTTCACTGCATGCTCAAGATTCTCCTATAAAAGGCCCTGCTATGCGCAAGTGCTGAGTATTGCTATTATTAATAAAGGACCATAATGGTTCTTAATTTAGAGTTATAGTTCAATATAGAGTTTAAGCTCTTCGCCTGGGTTACAGCCACGAGGGTCTGCAAGTAAGCAGTCCCTGTCAATTACCAACTATGACATATGTAAGATAGTGCCTGCTTGTGTCTCATTATTTTGATTTGAAGACACCGTAGCAGGAACATTCAGAATGCTAAAGCCCCAAGAGAAGATGAACATGCTGATAACATGAGCATAAAGCTGTCAAAGGCAGAAAATCTTGAGTATGTCTCCAAGCAGAGCTTTTGCCAAACCACAAGCTGAACGTGCCCTTTGAACACTGTAACATATATTGTACTCTATGTCTTAAACGTACATGTGCTAGCAAAAAAACCTCAAAACCTCACCCTATAAAAATGCTAAGAATAATGCTTTCTGGTGTGGTTTTGTATGCTGAATATTTAGAATAACCATAATTTGAAAAATGTAAAGGTTAGCTTACTTGTGTCAGTATTTAAGGCTTGTCTATAAACGTAGGGGCAGCATTACGAATTTTTGTTAGTTTGCAATGGGCTATTATGTATTTATTAGTCTACATATGATCATTGCTTGTTTGGTCTTAACTCCAATGTACAGAGCCAGTGGTTCTGGTTTGGAGCATAAAATTACCTGAGGGTGTGGAGAGGTGAGAAGGCCATTGAGAAAGATAGGTAGCAGGCAGGCAGTGGCATCACAGTGATGAGGATGGGGTAAGGGCAGCAGGAAGGGGACACAGCCCCCACATTTGCTGGGGTGGTGGCCCCACAGCTCTCCTTGGTTTAAAGAAGGAGGCGTTCCGGGAAAATCTGCCTAATAGGTGTAATTCTGTACAGTAATTCCTGCTCTGCAGGGGCAAGAGTCAGAGGACCTCCCACTTAGGAGTAGCTGAGGGATGTCTCAGGATCTCTTCCAGCTGTATTTTCTGCAGATTTAGTCTAGAGTAGCTCATATGGATTTGGAAGGCTAATCAGAGAGATCTTGACAATGTGGTTAGTGCTGACGGGTTGTCACCAGCATTCCTCCAACTACTTTTCATGTCAATCTACTTAAAGGGGAATTCAAATGACTCTACCATGTGTTTATGAGGAATATTTTGTTTGACAGAGATTAACGTATACCAGATATAAAACATAATGAAAGTACTTATTGCTCCTGGGCAATAAGTCTATGTTTCATGGTTAAATTGTTTTTGTGTTGCATCAACCTCTTGTGTAAGAAGACATGCCCACCCTTCCATCCTCTAATTTATTAGTGGAAAAGAAAAGAAAAAAGTATTTGAAGAGCACCGATACCCTTCCTTGGTAAAGGTTAGACATGCTGTTAACTCACTCATGTCCTCTAAAATAAGTACATGCATTTGACAACCACTATTTTTCCCCATAAAAGAAACATTTGTGCTTTTATTTTTGGAATTCACACTTTGACTTGCTCAATAAAATATAAATAAGCACTAGTGTAGCACGCACTCACAGCAAGAACAAAATGCTGTCACAAAAGTAATCTACCACACAGGAGCCTGCTGTTACCATTTCTTTACTCTGCAGGCTCATGCTGCTGAAAAAAAAAAAAAACCCTGAGTCAAGCCTAATTCCTTGCAATCAGAAAATAAGATGGTTGAATTATTTAACATAGGAGAGACCAAAGTAATATGAATGCAAAAGGCCAGCACGTAAGATCAATTACAGTGTTGAGGTTTGTCAAGAGTTTCAAGTCTCCAGAGACATTTATAAACCCTGTATCCATGAAAATTATATACTGTTTATCTAGGTCAGGCTGCCAAGTGAAATATGTATTTATATATCTTCCATTCTGGGCTAAGCTTCATGTCAAAAATGTCATCAGGAAATATGAACAAACACATGGTGATAGTACCCATTAGCTTCATAGTTACATGAAGTTTTCTTCTTAAGGCAGTTTATTTTCTGTATCTAGGTATGCCCACTTATGTACCTCATTTTCAGGCACTTCTGGCTTTGCTGAGGTGTGTGGCTGAACTGGTCTTCAGTCTGAAGATGATGGAGTTCTGATAAAAGACTTTTGCAAGCCCAGAAACTCTCATTTTCTGGATGTTTCCTGCACTCCATGATTTCTTCACACTCAGACATCATGAACACCAGTCTTTGCAAAGGCTCCTGCCTGCAGGGTGTCAGATGGCAGGGTGTTTCAGGAGGGAATTTCAGGGTGCTGGTGGAATGAAACATATATTTGTGTTGGGTTTCCTTGGCAAGGTCTTGGTAGCGGGGTGAGGGGAGAGGGCTGCAGGGGTGGCTTCTGTGAGAAGCTGCTGGAAGCTTCCCCTATGTCCGACAGAGCCAAAGCCAGGCGGCTCCAAGATGGACCCATCACTGGCCAAGGCTGAGCCCATCAGCAATGGTGGCAGCACCTTGGGTGTAACGTGTTTAAGAAGGGGAGAAAAAACTGCTGTGCCACAGCAGCCAGAAGAGAGGAGTGAAAATATTTGAGACAAACAACCCTGTAGGCACCCAGGTCAGTTGAGAAGGAGGGGAAGGAGGTGCTCCAGGAACCGGAGCAGAGATTCCCTGGCAGCCCGTGGTACAGCACATGGTGAGGCCAGCTGTGCGCTGCAGCCATGGAGTGTCACAGGGGAGCAGAGACCCACCTGCAGCCCGGGGAGGACCCCACACCGGAGCAGGGGGATGCCCAAAGGAGGCTGTGAGCCTGCAGGAAGCCCATGCTGTATCAGGCTCCTGACAGGAGCTGCGGCCCCATGGAGAGAGGAGCCCAGGCTGGAGCAGGTTTGCTGGCAGGACTTGTGACCCCAGGTGGGACCCAGGCTGGAGCAGGCTGCTCCTGAAGGGACTGCACCATGAGGGAGGGACCCACACTGGAGCAGTTTGTGGAGAACTGTCTCCTTTGGGAGGGATCCCGTGCTGGAGCAGGGGAAGAGTGTGAGGAGGAAGGAGTGGCAGAGACATGATGAACTGATCATGACCCCCATTCCCCATCCCTCTGTGTTGCTTGGTGGAGGAGGTAGAGAAATTGGGAGTGAAGTTCAGGCTGGGAAGAAGGGAGGGATGGGAGAAAGGTGGTGGTTGGTTTTTTTTTTTTTAATTTCTCATTCTCCTACTCTGATTTGGTAGGTAATAAATTAAACTGATTTCCCCAAGCTGAAGCTGTCGTGCCCATGACAGTAACTGGTGAGTGATCTCTCCCTGTCCTTATCGCGACTCATGAGCTTTTCGTTATATTTTCTCTCCCCTGCCCAGCGGAGGAGGGCAGTGATAAAGTAGCTTTGGTGGGCACCTGTCCTCCAGCCAGGGTCAACCCACCACAATATTACATTAAAATTAATGTCTCTAAAGGGGTGAAAAGTTAGTTTTTTTGGTGTGGGACCAGGATAAGCACAGAAAAAGACAGTACTGACAAAAGAGATGGCTGCCAACAGGGCTTATTCCTTGTGGAAACTAAGCATGTGATTTTCTGCAGATCTTGACCCACATGTTGACAGCCTTGTCTGTCTCCTTATTTTCTCAGGTTACAATTTGATCAGCTCTCCAGCCTCCTATTTCTTTGTTAAGATGAAGATGGTAAATACCTTTGAAATTACTATTAAACCTTACCTGTCTATGCAGAGCAAATAAGCTTTCGCTGTTCAATGACCCTCCAGAGGTCAGCTGCAGCAATCCTAGAGCAATCAGGTGTGCCTTTGCATGTAATAACAGTGAAGTAGCCTTCCTCTTCCACTCTCATACCTTTGTTATGCACACGCACGGCCTACATCTTAAGGGTCATTGAGTTGCAAAACCACCTAAAATAGGAAATGCCAAAAAGGTAGCTGAGAGAACTGTAAATCAGGGAAAAGACAAATTCTTAGGTGAGGGAACACTGCTGCTCTGGAGGGAGAGAGAGTCTTTTCTGGCCTCCGCCACAAACTCCTGGCTGTTACTTGTCCACTGACTTTTCTCACATGGTCATTGTCCAGAGAGGTCTCATCCTTTAGTACCTGACTGAATACATCTGAGTCCAATACTCCAAATTGCTTAGCAGTCAACAACTGCCACTGAAGATATTAAAAGCCGTGCTTAAGATATGGACTCTGGAAAAAATATAAGGCTGTAAATACAGGATTTATCCAACCAGGAGTTGATGTTTGCACCTTGGCTTCTTTTGAAGGTGAGAAGCAGGCACCTGTAGGACAAGATTTATCTTATCATAAAGAAGATGTTTCAACTGGGTGTCAAGAATTGCTTCTTAAAACTGCCTATATCCTCTTCATTGCTTTATAGAGAAGGTAGGTGGCCATCTCAGGAGCGAATATCTACAATGAGGGTATTGAAACCTAGATAAGTCCCAGCTTCTTGGTGTTTGTGGAAACAATATTCCAGCATGCAAGTCCTGGGGCATCATACTGAACAGTGGAACCAAAATGTGTTCATTTAGTTGAGTACTGTTTATTTTATTCACTAAATGATGTGGGAGAGCCTATAAAGAACATGATGACATATGACCCTGTAGTTATTAACTGTATAATATTGAATTTGCACAAAGTGATACTGTCTGTAAAACCTTAATTCTAGCATTTGTGAATTTTTAAATCCTTGACTTGCAGCCTTACTGATTCTTCAGAAGAGATGCTTATGTATTTTTGTGTTTTTAGAAGTCAGACTGAAAATCCAAAAGCTTTCTCATGAGAAATTGCCTATTGACAGAAATGAAGCCTTCTATCACACAGATCTTTGACACTTCAGCAGCAGGATAACTGATAGCAGTATCAGATTGTCATTGCCTGGGTTACCAGCAGAAAAGTGAATGAACAGTGCGCTTTCCAAGGTGCTGATATGAAGGGAGTGGTGAGGTTTAGGAAGGTGGAGTTATGGTCTGTATTTTGAAGAGAAAGTTCCTTTGTTGGTTAGAGATCCTTCTTGACTACATCTGTCATGATCTCTTCCTCAGCCTTCTGGAGCCAATCCTCTTTCTCAGCTAATCTCAATCTTACCAGCTTTTCCTGGATTTTTACCAGCTTCTCCTGGATATTTAGCCATTACTTGTCCTAACGTAGTCCTTCCACTGTTTCCTCCTTGTCCCCTGTTTTTACATTAGGTAGTCTTCTTGCTGCCTGGCTGCCAGAGCTGGGAGTGTTTGAGGCTGCCAAAGGCCATGACCTGAGCTTTGTTTTTGTGAAAAAAAAAAAAAAAATCAGTAAGGTTTTACAAGAAAAGCAAAACATTCTTCTATCTTTGCATATGTCTTGCAGCTTGAAATGCTACCATGGAAGCAATCTTTGCCACTTTCCATTGAGCTGTCTCTGTCTGTGTGGTCTCTCTAAGGAGGGGGCATCTGGCATAGCAGCCCAAATCTGTGAGAAAACGTAATATATTTCGGGGTTCATGTCTTAAATTTGTTTAAATGTCAAATGTTCAAATCAGCTAAGAAATAGAATTGGTCTGCCCAGTCAATGGCTTTCTTGAGCATTCTGATCTGCTGCAGCACTCTGGGAGGAAAGCCAATGCAGCAAAACGAAGCACACACAAACCCTGTTTCAAAATAAAGCACAGGAAACCTCACCTTGTGCTAGACCACCCCAAAGGAGTAATTCCTGAAAGCTTTGCTTTAAATGTTTCTTGTGCTGCAAAAAGAATCTGCCAAACTATTGACAGGCATGGTGTTGAACACTGAACTTAAGCGGGACAGGGGCAGATCATTTAATACTGACACCACATAATTTGTTGTTACTGAAGTCCATGTTTATCCTATTAATAAAGAGTTTTGCATTAACATTTTGTGTAAATTAGGATAATTTATTAAGTGGGGAGGGAAAAAAAAAAGAAACCAAGGAAAACAGATTGCTCCAGAGAGCAAAGAAATATATCACTGCAAACATACATAATGAACACAATTTATAAAGCACTTCTAATTAAAAATTTCTAACTTAAATTATTTCGTTTGATTGCAAAACGTGAACACGTTTTAGTAAGCCAAACTTCTCAGTTGATCTTTAGGCTCCTTTTAAGATAAAATAACTATTATGTTTATATCTGTCTGCTTGTCATTAAGAAATTATTTATTTATAATTTACTGAGTGGTATAAGGAAAGCTTCTGGGACCTGTGCTTTTGTCCATCAGTGTTTCCCCTGAATTAATTCCCAGCTACCAAGGCCTTTTAACAGTGATTATTCTTCTTTATAGGACTGATGAATAACACCAATACTTGTGTCATGCTTTTTATAACAGGATTGAATCACTATCTCATAGCTTGGGAACATGAATGCTTACTGCCCCACCCTTCAAACATATGCTATACATTATCACATGTTTAAATACTCACATAGAAAATATATATCTGCTACGATGAAGTGTCTGGTATCTTCAGATGATTGTTTGCTTTGAGCATATTAGTGAAGAAGGCTGTCTCACCTCTGTCCCACAAAACCTCTGGTTTTGTATAAGAGCTTGTTGCACAGACGGAAGCAAAACTGCATTCCCGGTTTTAGAACGCATTGAGCAATAGGAGAGGAAGTTGACTATGAATGGTAAAGACAAGTGTTTTATACCTTAAGGTCTCACTGCTACCAACAACATGCCTCCATCTGAGATGGAGCCATGGATAGCTCTGGGAATGAGCCATCCCTTTCTCCTTAATTTTAAGGTTCCGTATCAACAACTCGGGAAGGTCTGGAGCTTGAAATAAGTGTTGGATGTCCAGTCAGGAAATAGACTTGATATTCCTTTGAGATATTAAGCTTGCATGGAAAGTAAAAAAAATATTGTACTTAAGCAGGGGCTGACCTACTTATCTGTCTTTTTTTCATGTACGTGTGCTGTATAACCTCCTCAAGTGGTTCTTCCTGACCAATAAAACAGACTTGTTCATTTAGTTTTTGGGTAAAGATGGTATATCTTGTATTTGTCATGCTTGGGAAGTGGTAGATGAGACAGTTGGACATTCTCTCCTCCTGATTCCAAGTAGATTTAGATATTGATTTATTCCCTGATCAGCTTAACTTTTGGAGTAGGATCTGTGAGATTTAGCTTTGAACCAGGGAAAAGCGTTTCTCTCCAGGTTTAATACATAACGTGCTTGCTTATTGCAGCACCACAGTGACATTTGCCCGGGTGACTCCTCTTCAAAGGCTGAAGAGCAGACGGACAGAGACTGTCCTTGGAGTGTTATTCTGTACTCCCACAGAACCCAAGTTCACTCGTGAAAACCTTTTACAGTGAATGAACAGAAGTTATCCTTAAATAACCTTTAAAAATTACTAATAAATTAAGTAATTATAAAAATAAAGGCCTTGCATCTGTGTGAGGAAAAAAAAGGTGTTAGCCCTTGCTAATACCTGCAAATAGCTCTCCTACTGATGTACATTAAAAGATGTATTTGGCCACAAGAAAGTGAAGGGAGCTATATAAACCAGAAAAAGAAGAGGTCTCTTGAGAACCTTTTCACTGAAGTTTGGGAGTGAGAAAATTAATTTTCTGACCTTCAAATTAGAAGATCCTGAGAGTTCACTGTTCAGCTGTCATGAAATGCTGAAGTTTGCAGCTTTTTTCTGAGACATTAAAGTCAGGATTTCTGCCAAATTATTGTATTTTTTTTTAAATTACTTTTTTATTTTTAGTTAAAAACGATACAGTTCATTTTCCTCCTGTTTTAGGACCTTAATCTTTCCCACAGACATAAACAGGTTTTAGTTTGCCAGTTGGCCATCCTCCTGATTACCAGCAGTTCTGCTTGAAAATCTCACAGCTTGAAAATCTGGTGTAAGTGCAATGTAATTTCATTTAATTTGGTATTGCAAGAACGTATTTCCTTTTTTCTCCATGTAAGTTTTGAGAGTCAGGGAATATTTTATGCTCAGTGATTTCCCTCCTACATCATCATTTTGCACTGTCAAATGTGCAAAGAAAGAGCTCGGAAGCTGTCTTGGTCCTTTTCGTAGCGCTGATAATCAACGTGCTGCCCTTTGTGAGGCCATCGTGTTCAAGTACAGGATCCAACACCTTTTGAAGGAAACTGCCAGCACTTATCTTTGAATTGCTTTTTCTCTGTTCCAGGCAAATGTTGACATTGCATTTCTGGCTTCTGTGAGGAGACCACAATCTTGGCTACACTGATGTGAGGAGCAAGAAAAGCATGGATGTACTCGGACTGTCTTGCTGCACTGCGTATGCACATTTCAAAACCTTTCTCAGGCCACTGCACTAAAGTTTCAGAGTGCTTTGATTTTCAGATGACATCATGTGGTGTAGGGAGCGGTTTTGGGCTTATTTCACCCTAGTTCTTATGTGTGTCAAGGGTGCATGTCTTGGTCTCATCCTGTACCTACCATGATGCCCTGCATTCATTCATGGCATTGACATTGGCTCAGGCCATCACTCCCAAATAGCAGGGACATATTATAGTACTGAAAGACTATTACAGGAATTGGAAATGTTATCATTAGTACACGGAAAACATGATTCTGCTGTTTTTCCCACATGGAGATCAGATTTTTTTCTCTCCTGCTCTTCATTTCATAAATCGCTGCGGTTAGGCAGCTGCCAGGAGGTGGTGCTGATGTACTCCTCTTGTTCAGGAGCTGTGTGACACCCCTGAGCACGCTGGAGTGAGACAGTTTGGTTCTGGCAGGCATGCACAAGCTAACAGTATTGTTACATTTTTATGTCAGCTAAATTTCATGTCGCTGAAGCTACCTGCAAGCATTGTGTTGCTGTGTTGACTCTGCTGTGAGGGACAGCTGGACTTTGGTCTGTCTACTGCTTCTAAAACACTGCACACCTTGCCGGTACCGGGTTCTTCATCAGTGGCAGTCTTGGTATCTAGAAGTTCTGTAAGCAAAGCATTAAAGATTAAGCAGCCAATGCTCATATCAGGCAATATGGATACAAACTGGAAGTGTGAGTTGCTTGTGCTGTAAACGCAAATGGTTTTGGAGAGGGGTTCAGAGTGATGTACGTCAGTTTGAATTGCATTGCATGGGAAAGGTGGTGATACTTCCGTCTTACCTCCCTGCATCGACATGTTCCCACGGGACCTGGAAGCTCTGTGGAGCCCGTTTTACCTGCTGAAGCAGACAGTGTTTCAATTCAGTGTAGTCAGGACTAGCATGATCTTTTACTTACCTTCGTCAGTCCAAACACATCTCTTCCAGACTTGTCCTGGAAAAGTGAAAGACCGTTTTCTCCATGATGACCTCATAGCTCCTTGGCCCTCACTGAGCTGCTGCTCAGGGCCCAGCTAGTCTGTCACAGCCCCTTAGTTTGCTGCTGTGGCTTCAGACAATATCTGCCTTACCTTCGATTTCTGGGTGATGATCAGACTTTTGAAACTTTTCTTGTTCATGCCCAGAGTACCAGGCTCCTACCCCTGCACGGGCTCCTCCTTGCCTTTACTACCCTGATCATCTTTCCTGCTTCTTGGCTGCTGCTCTCCTCTTTTCTGCCCTTTTCTTTTCTTTTTTTTTTTGATAACTAATATACATGTGTAAAAACACCCCAACCACTTCTAGAGCTTATTCTGTAGAAATCTGGCCAAAAGCCTGCAGTCACACTGGCATGTACAAGCAGAGGAGAACTGATATTGAAGAGTTAGTGATTGCCTGGTGTATCACTTCTCTGGGTTCTCCTTAGATGATCTTCAAGTAGACCCAGCTTGCATTTCTTGGTGTGCAGTTAAATCATTGTTGTTTCTCCCTGTGGTTTTCCTTCTGTCTGTTGCTTAATGTCTGACATACAACAATTCTTCATCTAAGTATGTTTTCTTGTGCATCATTTCCTATGGGCAGAACTCATCTTCTGGCTTAAGGTCTGCTTCACAGTCATGCTCTGAGGCTTGTTGTCTGTCTTCAAAATGGCATAATCTGTAACAAATGTACCATGTAAGTAAGTTAAAAATACATTGATCTTTACTCCCACTCTGCCTGTGAATGCTTGATAGGCAAAGAAATATTCAGAAAGACAGCGTCATAAAGCTCTTGTGAGCCGAAAACTAAAACCCTACTGTTAAGCCACTAGTATAAAAGACTTGACCCCATAAGGACAGATAAATCTGCGTATCACATAAATTCCCTCTCTGGACACTAATGCTCAGATTCACTGCTTCAGAATTTCACATATGTATTTTTTTCTTTCACATAAAGGTCTGTCTCAGCATGACATCATTCCAGTACCTGAAGGGGCCTACAGGGAAGCTGGGGGGGACTTTTTACAAGGGCCTGTAGTGACAGGACAAGGGGTAACGGGTTTAAATTGAAAGTGGGGAGGTTTAGATTAGATATCCGGAAGAAATTCTTCATGGAGAGGGTGGTGAGGCACTGGAACAGGTTGCCCAGAGAAGCTGTGGATGCCCCATCTCTGGAAGTGTTCAAGGCCAGGCTGGATGAGGCTTTGAGCAACCTGGTCTAGTGGAAGGGGTCCCTGCCCATGGCAGGGGGGGTGGAACTAGATGGTCTTTAAGGTCCGTTCCAACCCAAACCATTCTGTGATTCTATGATTCTGTTATAATGACATTTTCTCCTTCCCTCTCTTGCAAGTCTATACTAAAGTTAACTGTAAATTCAGTCTTGTATCTAAGTTTAACTTTCAGAAGAATACATACCCTTCAAGGAAGTTTATGGCATTTTCTGAGGTTTAGTTCTCTTTCAAATGGCCTCATTTAAAATACTAGATTATAAGGCAGAGTTGAGCAGTGAAACTCATAACCTTTCATGTTTCTGCACAGACAGAAAGAAGCTGATACTCTGATTGGTTTCCTACACTGCTCTCTGGAGAGATAAATACAGGAAGGGAAATAGCAAAGACCTTGCTGTACAATAATCTGTTTCAGTAAAGTCTGCTCTATAAGAAGGATTAAAGAACTGTGACCAGGATCAAGTAAAATGTGAGCATATGATGGCTAGATATGAGAAGGGCAAAATTGCTGTGACTGGTGTTCTGCTAAGTCTAGAAGAATTCATAATATCCTCTGGGCTTCTGTTACAATGACCAAATAAATGCATTTATGCCTTGTTCTTTTTTGGTTTTCATAACCCTAAAGTTTAGCTTAACCTGGTCGTTACCCCTTGCCGCTCCTCCAGTCCCCTTTCTCCAGTAGCATTAAAGCTTTTTTTCATAAAGGTAGTTTTAATGAGATTTGGTTGAGTAAGTGCAAATAGCTTAATCCGTTTTGAGTCTGACTCACTGATGAACTCAAATATCTCCAAATAGTTATGTCAGGAAATATTTCCATTAAAACAGACTTACCTTTTCTTGACACAGATCATCACCAGACCAGGTTTTCCAGGTCATGTTCTCAGGTTGTCTTTGACCCTACTGTGCAAGATTGCTACAAGTTACTCACTTGTATCTCAGCATCACCCTAAGAAGAGGTGTTTCTAAGCCTCTTTCTCATTAAGAAATGGTAAAGCTTTCTATCCTTGCCTTCTTGCTGGATAATGTGTGTGACAGTCCTGTTTGAAAAGTCTGTGTCTCAAATTGCTTAGTGTCAGGCTTTATCTTGGAGTATGACAGGAGTATGAAGCAGGATCTCTCTGGAACTAGTAATTTATGCCTTGGTTTACTTTCTGCTGAGAGACCAGAATAAATTAGTCTAATTTACATCAAGATAATATTTAGTTTAGATATTGGGAAAACCTTTCTCTCTAGGATAAATGCAGCATGCACAGCTGCATGAGTGCAAGAGTGTCTTGGGTTAAGTTCATGCAAGTAAGTTGAATATGTGGGGGTCTGGAAACAGGGGACCGTGTCTTGGTACAGGAGGGATGGGATAGATGAGAAGTCTTCAGCCTCATGTCTGTCCCTGACTTGCCCAAAAGCTCATTCATAAGGGTGCTTATTCTGGTGCAGCAGAGGTCTGCTGTGGGCCAATGTCTTCCTCAGCCCGCCCTTACCGTGCAGATCCAGGGCTGCTGTAGGGGCAGAAGGTACATGCTGGGTAGGGGCAGCTCATCCAGCGCTCTCATAAACTGGGCTTTTGGCACCTGCAGCCAGAGGCGGTGCATCAGGATGCCAGACTCCCCCTCCTCCTATTTAGAGGTGAAATGTCTCTCTGAAGGCTGTCCTATATGACCCCTTGAGCACCTTCTGATTCTGCATTTCAATAATTCCATTACACAATAAGCCAGAAAAACAACAACAACCAAACAAACAAAACCCAAAAAACCCGCAACAACCAACCCAAAACCTCCATAAATGCATCACCTATGACCCTAGAAATGGTAGTTTTGCAGAACTGCTTTCCTGTGTTTTTCATTCAAGGTGTATTGTGCTGTTCATTACAGTATGTCAGTGTGACAGTAGCATTATTCTCTTATTTACAGTTCTTCCTTTCTCTTCAGCAGTGAAAATGAAAAGGAAATCAATGCCATTAAAGAGAATAATGACAAACTCACCTCCTGCAAGGTCTGTGCTCATATATTTATTTTTTTCTGAATTCTCATCTCTGAATGTACCTGTACAGATGTGATGGAAGAATGGAGGAAAAGACCAGGAAAGCTCTGCTGCAAAAGAGAGAAATACTGTGGTGGGCTACTGCATTTGCAAATGGTTGAGAACAACCCAATGTCCTGCATCCTGCTCTGCCCCCTGTCCTTTACAAAAATCTGCTTTATGATTAGAAATGTCAGGAAAGAAGCTCAAGAAAGATCAAATTAAATGACACAGGAGACAATGGGAGCTAGTAAAATTCTGTACCAATTAAACAACACTCGAACTTCAGTAATATCATTGTGTCTTTCAGTCAATCTGTGCATCATGCTGTGAAGCCTCAGATCAAAAACCTGTTAAAAATCCGAGGAAGTTCTTCATCAGGCAAGAGCCTGTGGTCTTTCGCAATTTATTAAGTCAGATCAGTACCTAACACTGAACTGTGCCAGCGTAACAGTATTTCATTGCCCTTTCTGTGCAATTCTGAACTAAAATCCTTCTATGATTTTCAAGATTGTAAGCACAGTGTACAAGGAAAGGCATAAAGTTTGGAAACCACTTGGGCTTTCAGAAATGAGAAGGCTGCAGTGTGACTCTACATTCTTTGCAAGAGCCTCATTCCTCTGTGCCACATTGCTCAGTGAACTATACTGACTGCTTAGTTCCTCCCGAGCATGAATTTTACTGAGGAACTAAGCAACAGGGATAGAGGGCAGCGTATATATTCAGCATGATGCCTTTGCTCTACTGAGTGGGGCAACCTTACAGCATTTTGAGTTGCTGACTATAAAAGATGAACCCAATCCCATTTGCATACTACTCTCAGAGAGCAATTTCATTTGTGAGGTTCACTCTCTTTGTACTGTACCAGTCACTACCTCTGAAACAACCCTGCTGGGCTGATGGGTAGCAATTTAGATGGGCTCAAAAATGGTTCAGGAAGATGAAAACTTTCAGTGGATAATTACCAGGCCAATATTTCATAGGTCTGACTGCTTGCTAATTAACATACCTTGACTAGATCTGCCTGCAGCCAGAGTAGAGCCCATTAAGGAGTGAGCTACCAAATTATGTAGTAAATACTGTAAGGTAACTTCATCCAAAGACAGGCTGCCTATGTGTGATATGGCTTGGAGGTGCGATAATTTGGCTGCATGAAAGGAAATCTAAACTAAGCTGGAAAGGAGAAAGGTGCAGAAGGCAGCTGTATGGTAGGGGAGCTGAACGCTGATCACAGGGGAGGAGATCAACATCAGGCAGACAGTGATGGTTGTGGGCTGTAATCCAAGGTTAAACATAGAGAAGAGCACCTAGAGTGAATGCTGGTACTGGCACAGGAGCTGAAAGCAATAGGTTTTGGCACGGCTCATAACCATTGCAGTAACGAAGCGGCACAGCAAGGTCCTGGCCAGCTGCACATGCTTGCGGAGTCAGCACATCTATGGTCCCCAGATGAGAGAGGAGTGTATAAAGGGCTGTTGTATGCAAAATATGTGTGTGTTTGTAAGACAGTGAGAGAAAAAAAAAGGGCTTAGTTAGTCTCTCTTGCTGAGAAGGAAAGTTGCTGTCGGCCTCCCTGTTGAAAGAACAGAGTCTGCAGCTGTCGATGCAATAATTTCATTACGGCATGTTCAGGTACCTGGTGGTGATGTTCCTGATGTACAGAGGTTGCACACCTTGCAAGGGAATTTGTTGAGACTTTCCTAGTAAGCACGGCATCCTGTATCCTCAGCACATTTCATACATCATGGCTGGTTTCCCCTGGGACAAAATATTTCTGTTTCAGCTGCATTACCCAAGAAATACACCTGCTCCTTTATGTAATCAGCACCATCTCTACAGAAGAGTAAATAGCTACACATTTACCTGACACGGCAGATGTTAAACATGCTTGTAAAATGGCAAGTAACGACTGAGAATTAGCTTTGCAAAATCCTCCATAAATGTTATAAATAAATAAAATCAGTAAAATGCACGACTTCGTGAAGTTTTCTCCGTTCATTTGCATTTGTTCTGCTCATGAATAGCAGAGGTCTAGATAACCTGTGCACATGTAGAAGTGTATCTATTTTTACATGTTTTTAACCATTTGTCCTGAACTCCCATAAAACCACTCTGTGTTGGGTATGTATGTACATATTCATAAATATAAGGGGAGATAATCTGCATGTATCTATGACTGTGTGGTGTGTAAGGTTGTCAAAGGAGAAGAAGGGAAAGTGGATTCACTACCCCTTTACTGCTGGTTTTGAAACATTTTCATTGCTACTTTCAAAATGCTGCCAGTTCTTCAGTTTGATGGAAGACTTTGCTGAGGACTAAACGGGAGTCACCAGCAGCTTGGTGGTGCTTTGTCTCTACGGCAAGGAAAGTCTCCTGGTTCACAGTATGTGAGCTCAGCAGTCACTGGAAAACGTAGGAAAAAGTATATCCTTGCCTTCTTCACAGCCTTGCAAACTTCTGTCTTGCATGTAAGTGGGCGATCATACCATATTCTTATTTTTGCGTGTCGTGCCCCACACCCTCCCCCCAAAAATGTTCTCCATGTGGGCAGAGGAGAGATATGCTTAAGGACCTTAGCTGTAATCTCCCTGGAAACAAGTTACGTTCTCTTCCCACATAATAACAATCATATTACAGAGAAGGTGTATATATGTACACTGTGTGTGATGTTATATATACAGTATATATATGTGTGTTCTTTTAGATGTATGTACATGGTCTCACATTTGTGTGCATACCTGAATCATTTTCTAAAGACTAGACACATATAACTTTAAAATAAAAAAAAAGAAATGTTTTATATTTAAATAATACAAGAACTATTTCTGTTCTATGGTATGTAATGTTGATATGGATGATTCCATAGGACTTCAGAGGTATATGTGTCGTGATACCTCTTGTAAACACACTTACCTTATATAAGGCAGGATCACATTTCTGTACATGTGTATAACATAATTCTGTAATGCAGGAGTATATATACGTTTATATATACTTTCAGACTAATACCACCAGACATCAGGCTAAGATGTTTTCAGCAGTTGGATGCTAGTTTGAAAGCTAAAGCATGGCATGTGCTGTTTATGCAACACAGCTACTATAGGAGAGAGAGCTGATGTTTAAAAACTGTAAAAAGATGCTTCAGCAGCTGTGCTATCATCCAGCAAGCATGGCATTCCCTTGCTGCTCTCTTCAGCCACAGAAGACAATAATTCAATAGCATGCGAATCCTTTGCTGCCTGAAGCATCCAGGCAGCAGGCCCAGAGGTCCTTTCAAATCAGGGTTTTTACAGTACTTCCTAAGCCACAGGAGATGCTGGTGCTCTTCTCCTTTGCAAAGACAAGCAAAGCTGCAGCAGCACAAAACTGTGGGAGCAAGAAGCTCAGCACAGCAGAGAAATGGGGACAAAAATCCTGCCTGTTACATTACTGCAGAGTAACACAAGTATTACAACAGTGATAGGGACTCACCCTTTCTTTACCGTAGCAGGGTTACTGGCCATTCTCACACGTGATCCTGCCTCAGCCCTTCATGGAAGAAAGGGGGTTAATACCTGACATCTCTGCCCTCAGACATGTGTTTTTCTGTGTCTTGTCTGGGGATAGCTCTAGTCACTCAGCTCCCCTGCAGCCAAGGAAGGGTGGGAACCTCTCAGTGCAAGAAATCATTGAGGAGAACCTCACCTTCATATTGGGGCAGGAGGGAGCAGCCCAGTTAAGGCAACATCAGAGAAACTCCTTTCCACCTCCAGGCAGCTTTTTGGAAAGAAGGAACCTCTGTTAAGTATTACCCTGATGTAGCTGCCCATGTCTGAGTGCTGCAGCCCCTTTCAGACTGGAGAGTTGCAGGGATCCATTTCCTTCCTGCATCTGCTGTTCGTCAAGGGGAAATCATAAAACCCTTCTCATCAGTGCCAGGGACCTCTGAACAGGGTGGGTCTCCAGGGGCTGTGACCACATGTTCATACAGGCATGCTCGGATTTAATTTTTCTACCCCACATTGCCTTTACTATTGAAATGAGCTTTCCTGCCAGCTAGATTGAATCTTCAGTTGGCATTCCATTTACTTAAATAAGAGGTTAAAAATGGTTATCTAATAGAAAATACGGTCTTTTCCTTTGTCTTGTATGGCAAATTGTTACTTAGGTCCCAATCCAGCAAAGCAGAAGCTCTTGCTACCCTCTTGGGTAGGTAGAAGTAATATTACATTGTTTGTGTATTGCATGTTTTATGTGTTCCTAAGTGATCTGCCTGGAGAGATACCTCACTGGATGAAAAACACTGCTTTTGTTTGGCTGCATTACATTTTGTATGTATGTAAAAGATGACTGGATGCAGAGCAGTAAGAGTCAGAACCATTCTGCTTTGTTTTCCAAAATCTTTTCTGTGTTTGCACTTTAGGCTGTGATGCTCTGGCTCTTGCATAATATCTGCAAAGAGTATGGTCTTGTGAGTCATATTTGTGTTTCAGCATGATTTAAAATCTCTCCTCTACCAACCAGTTGAATAACTGGCCTCATCCATTAGCTAAACTTAAGTACAGGCTGATCAATAAAACATGAAATTCTCTAAGTGCCTCATGCTCTGAGCATGTAAGGACATAACAGAGGAAACACGTCTGATGAAAGACTGTGTTCTTATGACGAGAGTTTTCCAATTCCTTACTTTCCTGATTCCTTCATTTTCCTCCTAAGAGGTGGTGATGACTGGATACAGAGCTCTAAGCCTTTGTGGCCAGGGTTTCTTTTGGTTTTGATCATACCTTCTTGCAATGCTTGCAAAGAGTTGACCCAGGCTGGACACCAGGTGCCCACCAAAGCAGCTCTATCACTCCTCCTCTATAGTACAGGGGAGAGAAAATATAACAAAAGGCTCATGGGTCAAGATAAGGACAAGAGAGATCATAGAAACAAAGAATCATTTAGGTTAGAAAAGACCTTTAGGAACATCAAGTCCAATTGTTAACCTAACACTGCCAAGTCTACCACTAAACCATGTCCCTGAGTGCCACATCTACATGTCTCTTAAATAACTCCAGGGATAGTGACTAAACCACCTCCCTGGGCAGCCTGTTCCAATGTGTGACAAACTTTTCAGGGAAGAAGTTTTTCCTAATATCCAGTCTAAACCTTCCCTGGCACAACTTGAGGCCATTTCCTCTTGTCCTATCACTTCTCATGTGAGAGAACAGACCAACACCAACCTCTCTGCAACCTCCTTTCAGGTAGTTGTAGAGAGCGATAAGGTCTCCCCTGAGCCTCCTATTCTCCAGGTTAAATAAACAATCCCATTTCCCTCAGCCGCTCCTCACAAGACTTGTGCTCTACACCCTTCCCCAGCTCTGTTGCCCTTCTCTGGACATGCTCCAGCACCTCAGTGTCTTTCTTGCAGTCAGAGGCCTAGAACTGAACACAGGATTCAAGGTGTGGCTTCACCAGTGCCCAGGACAGGGTGTCACTGCCCTAGTCCTGCTGGCCACGCTGCTCCTAATTCAGGCCAGGATGCTACTGGCCTTCTTGGCCACCTGGGCACACTGCTGGCTCATAATCAGCTGTGTGTCGACCAGCACCCTCAGGTCTTTTTCCACTGGGCAGCTTTCCATCCACTCATCCCGAAACCTGTAGCATTGCAGGGGGTTGTTTTGGATCAAGTGGAGGACCTGGCAGTTGGCCTTGTTGAACCTCATACAGTTGGCCTGTCAATCCAGCCTGTCCAGATCCCTCTAAAGAGCCTTTCTTGCCTCAACCAAATCAATAATGTATCCAACTTGGTGTTATCTGCAAACTTGCTGAGGGTGCACTCAATCCTCTCATCCACATGATTGATAAAGATAATAAACAGATCAATCACCAAAACGGGCTCGACTTGGGGAAATTAGTTTAGTTTATCAGAGTAATCAAATCAGAGTAGGGTGGTGAAAAATAAAACCAAATGTTAAAACACATTCCCCCCACCTTTCCCTTCTTCCCAGGCAGAACTTTACTCTCCATTTCTCTACCTTCTCCCCCCTGAGCAGCACAGGGGGATGGGGAATGAGGAATGGGGTCTGTGGTCAATTAATGACACATTGTCTCTGCCACTTCCGCTTCCTCATGGGAAGAACTCCTCACACTCTGCCCCTGCTACAGTGTGGGGTCCCTCTCAATGGAGACAGTTCTCCATGAACTTCTCCAACATGAGTCTTTCCCACAGGCTGTAGTTCTTCATGAACTGCTCCAGCGTGGGTCCCCTGTGGGGTCACAAGTCCTGCCAACAAACCTGCTCCAGCCTGGGCTCATCTCTCCGCAAGTCTACAGCTCCTGCCAGGAGCGTGCTCTAGCGTGGGCTTCCCACGGGGTCACAGCCTCCTTCGGGCATCCCCTTGCTGCGCTTTCGGGTCTTCACCAAGCTG
>NW_010266245.1:30772-43133 GCF_000690775.1 Eurypyga helias
CCCTCCATGGCTGCAGGGCACAGCCGGCCTCACCATGGTCTGCACCATGGGCTGCCAGGGAATCTCTGCTCTGGCACTTGGAGCACCTCCTCCCCCTCCTTCTACACTGACCTGGGTGTCTGCAGAGCTGTCTCTCTCACATATTCTCACTCGTCTCTTTGGCTGCTGCAATTTCACACTTCTCCCTGTCCCTCCTCCCTCCCCCCCTTCTTAATTAAATTATCCCAGAGGTGCTGCCACCATCATTCTCACTCGTCTCTTTGGCTGCTGCAATTTCACACTTCTCCCTGTCCCTCCTCCCTCCCCCCCTTCTTAATTAAATTATCCCAGAGGTGCTGCCACCATCACTGTTAGGCTTGGCCTTGGCCAGTGGCAGGGGCCCCCTGGGGGCGGGCGGGATTGGCTCTGTTGGACACAGGGGAAGCTCCCAGCAGCTTCTCCCAGAAGCCACCCCTGTAGCCCCCTCCCCCCAAAAACCTTGCCACACAAACCCAATACATATGCACTGAGATAGTTACATTCCAGTCTCTCCACCCACGGCCCTGTTAGGAAAGAGAGGGGGCACTGAGCAGCACTGATCCATGAACCATCCGCCAGCACAGCACGAAGCAGCCCAGAGGGTCTCTTTTCTGCGGTGCTGAGAGGCTCAGCCACACCACTGCTGGAGAAATAACTATAAATCAGGCCCAATGACAAATGTTCTCTCATGCTTTCCTACATGCTCACCCTAATGCTGGCAGAAAAATGTACTCTTCTGTGTTTTTCTAGGGAGGTTTTGTTGGGTATGACCATGTTGTAGCTGCTTCTTGTAGATAATAGGTTTAGATGGGCAATAAGCTTTGTATTGCTGCAATGTGCTCCAAGCCTTTATTTACATGGAGATTTTAAGAGATGCATCTCAACTGATTTACTCCACTGGATGATCACAGATTTAAGAATAAAAAATGATTTCTGAATGTTGATGCTTTGCTCTGTTAGACGTTGACTGACTTGACATACCTGTTTCTTCTCCTTTGCAATAGGGTCTTTGTTACTTTGGCATTTGGACTGTGTACTGTTTTAAGTCTGGACTTGAAGTACTCTTCAACAGCAGAATCAAAATACCTGGTGGCTTTTCTGTCTGATTAAAGAGCCACCATGAATATAATTCTAATTCTTCTGTTAGAAATATGGGATGAAACTATTTCATGAGACTGCAGTTTCACTAGTATGCAGGTACATTTCAAAAGCTACTCCAGAAATACTTCTGAAGATCTTTGGTTGGATACTGACTTTACAGACCTTTTCGCACACACGGGTGCCAGTATACACCAACATCTTGCTCTGGTAGGTTGAGGCTTCTTCGAATAGACGACAAACAGCCTTTTGTTGCACAGGGACAAGGCTCTGGCATGCCACCCGCTGGGATGTAACCTGCCCCTCAGCTCCTCACCCAACCCCACCTTTGCAGCGTGAGAGCTCAGCAGCTGCCCTGCAGTAGGAGGGAGATGCCAGATCCAGAAACACGCGCTGCTCCTCCCCACTCTCCATCAGCTGCGTGTGCTGCCTGCTGTGTCGCTACAGCATTGAGAGGCTCCTGGTGATAAAATTACTGACTACTGTGGGCTGTAGAGCTAAAAATAAGACAGACAAAATTTTCTTCGGCTCTCACTGGAGCACACAAACTCTGCCACCATATTTTGGCTACTTGATATTTCCAGCCTCTGAGTTGGAGAATGAGTTTTTGTAGACTTGTCTGATTGTTGCTAGCTCTGCTCCAGATGAAGAAGAGTGTCTTCTGTTTTTAGTTTAATCTGAAAGGCCTAAAAATCTGTTGCAATGGCATTTCTTCAAAAGTCACACCCAGCCATGCTTTCAGCTTCTACTGGAATGTAAACACTTCCTCTGTTTTCCAGGGGAAAGGAAAGAAATCTAGGTTGGTGGGGTTTTTTTTTTTTTGTATTAAACAAACTGACTGTGAGATAAACCTAAGAAATGAGGAATGGCTTTGAAAAGCATTAATTCACCATTTTCATTTAATGTTTGAGATATCAGACCATCCCATCAATAAACAATTGCTCTCTGATTTCTGTTTCTATTTTATTCAGCTGCACGTGTTTTATGAAAGTCACACAGAGCTACAAATGCAAGATGTCTCCATGACAGAAAATGTGAAGAATCAGAAAGACTAATGCAATCGTAAACTACAATACAGTGCCAAAAATAACAGTTTTTTGAATGTACGTTTAACAGATGAGTTGCTCATTCTACAGTAGTTCACTCTATAAGGCTATTTATGCATAAATCACTTAGTTCAGCCAGACTTCTGCATTGATGGGACATAATTGATCTTTAAAAGTTTTATGAAAGAATCACAGACTGTGAAATTAAAGGGGGTTCTGCTGTTAAACTTTGCTTTTCTATCAACAGCCAGGAATATCACAACAGTAGAAAAATACCTGTTTTCCCCTGAGAAAGGACATTTTATAGATAGTATTAAGTATGTAATTGTATTAATTTATTACTGCAAAGTATTTAGTACCATGATATTTTTCAATTCATGTCTGGAATTTCTGGAATAAAAGCCAATATCATTGTGATAAATTGATTCACTTTTAGGAGGAATGATGGTAATATTTCATTGGCATCATACCTGAATTGCAAGGCTCTTATTTCACAGCAACATTAGACAACTCAGGTATTGGAGAGATCTGGGTCTTGTGTCTATGAGCTACCTGCTTTGCAGGCTTTGTATGGTCTTACTTAGGAAATTGGGTCTTGTCAGGCAGGGATGAATAGGAAAACATTTTTCTTGTTCCTGTAATTCAGGAGCAAATGGACAAGGATAGAGGAATGGGTAGAATCACACTGGTCTTCCACTGGCCAACACAGATGTGATAATTTGGCACAAATACACTCCAGCAGTGAATCCTTTTCCTCTGTGAGCTAGGCAGGCAAAAGGGTCTCCTGAACCACAGCATATATCCCACAGTATTCCTACTGGTACAACAGCACCTTGCTGTTGACTGTGTCCTTGTGACAACATGAAGGAATTAGTTGTTGCTGTACTAGAGATTGTGATTAAGGTGCTGACAATAGCCTGCTACTACCTGCATTTTTTAAAGAATGCACCATTTTTCTAACCTCCTTTTGCATTTTAGTTTTGAAATAAATATGCAACATCTTAATCTTCTTTGTTTTCCAGACTTATTGTTGGATGTACTGCAATGAGTAGTCCCTGCACACCCACACCTTTATTCCTCCAGCTGTATATTTTTGAATAGATATCAAATATTTCTTCTGCACATTTTTCCAAAATGGTTAGTGCTTTGAAACTGGAAAAACAGGTAGAGAGCTGTGACCTAGCCTCACAATGGGTTTAGTTGTGTATTATGTACTTCAACATGTATCAGAGTTGAACAGAAGTGGAGAGGGAATGGAAATTTCTGTTCCATTCTGTTCTGGAGGGGACTTTTTACAAGGGTCTGTAGTGACAGGACAAGGGGTAATGGGTTTAAATTGAAAGTGGGGAGGGTTAAATTATATATCAGAAAGAAGTTCTTCACAGAGAGGGTGGTGAAGCACTGAACAGGCTGCCCAGAGAAGCTGTGGATGCTCCATCCCTGGAAGTGTTCAAGGCCAGGCTGGATGAGGCTTTGAGCAACCTGGTCTAGTGGAAGGTGTCCCTGCCCATGGCAGGTGGGTTGGAACTAGATGATCTTTAAGGTCCCTTCCAACCCAAACCATTCTATGATTCTATGATTCTATGAAATTATTCCCAAGGCCCATGTCCATTCATGGACATGAAAAATAAATTGCTTAACCTTTTAGAAGAGCCTTGTGTGCTGCAGTGGCTTGCCTCAGACCCCAGTTACAGATGAAGGAGCCCTTCCTGTGGTTTGAGTCTCTTGGGTTTGCAAAGGCTGTGCACAAAGGCCTCCAACAATTCATTCTTAGCCTGTGATACTCCCAAATCCCTCTGTCCTCCTTGTGGCTGATGTCATGGTGAACTGTTGGTTCCTCCTTAGCCCTCTACGTAGGGATTGAAAAGTCAGGGTTGAGGACTACAAAGAGGATTTGGTCTGCAACTGAAAGGAAGCAATCTGGGGTCAACCATCCTGCAAATGGATCTTGAAGATACTGCATACAATTACTATAAATTATTGAAACAGAATAAGAAAAACTATGCTTAATACATCAAATAAAATGAGAATAGCTGTCTCCTACCCTTACACTTTCTTTCTTCGTTCTGTCACGATCTAACATGGATTTTCCACTGTGGAAAAATTACAGCAGGACTATTTAACCTAGACAGGGGTTTGTGTACACAAACATTACAGTGTGTGATGCAGTGCTATCCGCTGTAATGCAGATAGCTCTGTCTCCGGTTAAAACATTATGGTGTCAGATTGTATTTCCCTATTTTGCATGGTAATTGTCTTCTAATGCCGTTAGGTGGGTGCAATGCCCAGTCAGTTATGTGATTTGGCACACTTGCTATGCCGTTCTCTGCTGCGAAAAAACAATTTTATTTTGGTAGGATTCCTGCAAAGACTTATTCTGTGCAATGATCTAACCGGACATATGAGGAGCATGTACTCCAACTTGCTCTCCCAATGGGTCAGTGTTGGTTGAAGGAAGATTCAGAGGGCTTTCCATAGATCTCTGAAGAGTCACAACAGACCTCCTCTTAAAGTTCATACAAGAGGTACAGAATAGATGTCAGTAAGATAGTTCAAAGAAACGTTGTCACTGTATTGGGACTGGTGACTCAGCTATGGGAAAAAAAGAGATGATGACACTGTAAATAGATGTGATGAATTATACTGAAGGCAGGAACAAGGGCTGTAGAGGTACTGACAGATTAATAGGTGTAATTATCATAATTCTATGGGAATCAGTTGAGTAATGACAGTATCTGCCAGATGCAGAAGATCATTCATATGCCATCGACAGGGATCCAGATAGCCTGTAAAGAAGTGTCCACAAAAGAGGGAAGTGAATCAGATCAAAGAGAAGTTTCAGTAAAATTACAGTCAATTAACTGCATAATTATGTGTAAATCATTTGTCTGAAAATCTTATGTCCCAAACTAAGTCCTGTGGCTGTGTAAACTGTGGGCCAGCTGTTTGGAATAATTCACCACAAGGCATTCTAGAGTTCCCTTCAACAACCAGCAGAAAAATAAGTGACCTGTTAGTTTTTAATTTTGTAAGATCCGGGGAATGGCCAAAGCAGGCTGCAGTGCTCAGGCTGCGCACCTTGTCCTTAGGTCCGTGACGCTTGCAGCTAGCTTCCTGATAAGAGCAGGGTGTAACAGACTCATAGTGCTGTTTTAGAAGGATTTCTCAACATGGACAGGTGGTGTTTAAGCAACCTAATGAGAGGATTGACTTGGCAGAGAATGGCACAGTCAAAAGTCATATCACAGGTGTCCTGTTGCATAGTGATGGAGAACGGGACAGACATGCCCAGTTAATGACCAATATTGTGGCTGTAGGAATGTCTTCTCACCAGCCATGTGCTCCAGAAAATGGTCATGTACACCCTTCATCTGTTCAAACAGGTGTTTTAGTATAGAGAAGGCTAAGGTTTATCTTGTAAATGCATCTTCCTTCAGTTGCTGGTGTTGGCACATTTTGTTGTTTGCTGTGGTTGAGACTCAGTTAAAACATGACAGGCTTTGATAGACTGCCTGAATTGTTGCTTTTTCTTTTCTTGATAATACCTATTGCATTTTGCAGCAGTTGATAAAAAATGAAGGCTTCTTGGTGATAGTATGAACCAGGCAGAAGAGAAACATGACATACACAGTAAATGGATATTGTTTATGGATTTGATAATGTTGGCTTCAATATCTGCATAAAAATTTCCCTTTTGATTTTTGTCAGAATCACAGTCACATCAAATGGCTTTTAAATTCAACCTCAGGTAAATTATTCATCTCACGGACTTTGCCAAAACTTTTAAAAAGGGGTAGAAAAAGCAGAATTTATGATCAGCCAGAGAAGGCTCAGTAAATCTCAAAGGAACCGGTGCCTCTTTGAATGCAATGTCTTTTCAGCCTATGTTTTCCAGGCTTTGCTTTCTACTTTCTGATTTGGTAATTTCCTCTACACTGTTCTGTTTTTGCTCCACTGAGCCTGCACCATGGGAATGAACTGGCTTTGCTTTCTGCCCAGGCAGGCTAAAGTTTCCTTGGAAAGCATGTCTGGGAGGCATTGACATCACTGCAGCCGGCGGTCACAGCATCCCTGCAAAGTGCATATTGCTGTTCTCACTTTACAGATGGGGAAACGAAAGCAGGAGAGTGAAGGGATTTGCCTAAGGCCACATAATGAATCAGTTGCTTGTGCTGGATTAGTTACAGCTCAGGACTTCCCTGCTGCCAGCTGCTCCAGCAGACTGCACCATTTCCACTGCCACAGGGAGATACAGGATTGTTTTTTTGCCCTACTGGTTTAGAGGACATGCAGGTGGCCTTACTCAAGACCAAAAGTAATGATGCTGCAAATTGTTTTAAGAGACTTTGCTCTCCTAACACAAGGTGGCAGGTCTGGAGCAAATTATATCTGCTTGCGTGGTCATTGACACCACGAATTTTATGTCATTGCACAGAGGTTTTTACATCTTGGTGACATTTTTCCGATAATATTATATGCGTTGACAAGAATGTGCTATGTTAAGCCATGGAAGTCTGGATTTCTTTCCATATTCTTTACTCAGACACAAAAAGTAGAAGTATATGAAGAAATTCTTCATGGAGAGGGCAGTGAGGCACTGGAACAGGTTGCCCAGAGAAGCTGTGGATGCCCCACCCCTGGAAGTGTTCAAGGCCAGGCTGGATGAGGCTTTGAGCAACCTGGTCTAGTGGAAGGTGTCCCTGCCCATGGCAGGGGGGTTGGAACTAGATGGTCTTTAAGGTCCCTTCCAACCCAAACCATTCTGTGATTCTGTGGTTCAGTGTGTCTTAACACGAACCAAAAGCTAGGGTAAAACTATCTCATCATACAGCATGGGATATTTAACTATATTATGTAATTTTACTGAAGAGGACTGACATGGAACAGGGCAATCTTAGAAATGCTTCCTCCTGCACATGTACCCACTTCTGAGTCTTTGGTGGGCTGACAAAGAGCAGTAAATAGTACAGCCAGGACTGAGTGAAGCACTGTGTTCCCAAGCTCTTGTCTCCACCAGAACAGCTGCATGTTTGCTCTATCTGGGGAGGGTTGCAGGAAAGGATATGTCTAGGTATACAACAGTAAATGTGAAATGTACAGTTTTTGAAAAGAAAACCAAGAGCTAGAGTGTGAGCAGAGGTTCTCATGACATGCACTGGAACACATATCTAAATAAATCATGTTTCAGGAATAAGGGGATAACAGGGAGAAGCCATAAAGGCATTAGAGAAATATGAAATGCAGAGATACATGTCAAGCAGAGGAAGGTGCTTTCTTCTTGCAAGGTACTGAGCACCCTTAATGGCCACTGAGTTCAGGGGAAGAAGGAAAAATCCTGCAGTCATGTCTACATCAAGTTTAAAGTGTCTAAAGTGCTCCTGAAATTTCTTTCTTTACTGCCATTCCACTGCAAGCAGCCTAATGCAAGTGGATCCACGGCACTTTTTTTTCATCTGATCTTTGCAATGCTAAATTGTTATATCTCTCTGATCATGTGTTCTGACAAAGCTCATCCGGAGTGTACAGCAAAAAAGGTGACTTTTGCTGCTGTCACTTTTATTGCCTCAGTGAATAATATGAGAGAGAATTTTTCATCCCTGAAACCCTGTTTCTGGCTGGCCCACATAGTAATGTCAGCTCTGTAATGTTTTGCTCCCTAAGAATGACATTATTAAAATATTCAATGGTTTAAGTAGGATTCTCTCCATCGTAAGGATGCTCAGATGAAACACTTTTCTTTAAAAGTGCTCATCTTCAGATGCATACAAATATTTATTATTGTTTTTAGACATGAAAAACACAACTACTCAGATGGCATGATAATTTTATAGCCAGGATATAAAAGATGAAATGTTCACCTATGTCCATAAAGACTGAAATCTGCTTCATTTCAGGCTCTTCCTCACCTCTGTTTTAGCCAGTGGGGTGTGAGCAGGGAGAGTGGGATCAAGCCCTACAGTAGCCAGAAGAGTGGCACAGCCACATGCAGAAATTTCATTTAACTTGTTCCTAGCTGGAGCAGTGTGTGTTCCTCCGTGGCTGCAGATGAGTGGTCACCCTGAAATTGCCTTGCTCCACGTGGCTTTTTCCATAGCAGTGAGATAAATCAGAGGTCTGCTTGAAAAGCAGCACTCCATCACACCTCTATGGACTTGTGACGCTGTTGGGATGGTTTTTGTTTGTCAAGCAGTCAGTGTATTGCATGGAGGCAAGGATACATCATTTCTGACAGATGAAATCTTGTTCTGCAGACCTGTTTTATGCAGAAACAAAATAAAGTCTTAATTTCCATTACAGCACTGTTATGAAATATGAAAAAACCCACAAACTCCATGTTAAGGGTTGAATTCAGGCAGCCCTCTGGACATGCACTGAGACACTGACATGCTTTAGATTAATCCATTTTGTTTTCTTCAGAAATGCACATAGTCTGTCACTTCCAGAATGCTGTGTTTTGCCACAGTATCTCACTGCTGGGCTACTGTTTCAGGATGACAAAGCAGGGAGGTCAGAAAAGTAGCTGAACAAGTGAGTTTGATCCTGGAGAAGCCCTTTGATTCAAGGGAGCATCATATGCATCTCCATTGTTGTTATTATTATTATTAGCCGACACACAGAAGTCTGAGGTACATACCAATGCACTCAGTGCTGTACTTACAGAAGCATTAATGCTTTTTTTTGTCAGAGGCACTTCTCTCAATATAATTGTCACCACCTGGTGATGGTGAACAAGCTGCAGTCAATGTCACCACCTGGTGATGGTGAACAAGTTGCAGTCAATCATTCTTGAGTAGTGGACACACTGAAACTACAAAGTAAAGAGAAAAGGAGTAATTTTTGTAGTTTGAATGAAGAACAGACCTCAAAACTGCATAAAAGCAAAAATGAAAGGACAGAACAGAATGGAATGGAATAAGCTTCTTAATAGTATAGGATAGAATAGAAAGAGAAGAGGAGAGGAGAGTGAGTGAGTGAACATCACCCACACATGGTCCCACCTGAAAGGACACACAGGCAAGTGCCTATACTTTCAATATTTTTTTTAATTTTAAGTTTTTTTGAATAATGTTGTTGCTGCCTTGATACTGTATGCAGCCATGGTAGCTTGGAGTTATAAGAAGCCTGAGCTCTAGATACTCTGTGACAAAGCAGCAATTTTTTTTGGGAGCATTGGAGACATGAGTTTGGTGGGTTGCTGAAGGGGAAGGTTGTTGTCTGGCCTTTTCTTGTAGGAAGCAGGATCTGAGCTGAGTAACATGGGAGAAGTAATGCTCAGTAAAGTAAACTTCAATTTTATGGCAAGGCTGTTGTTAATATTTAGAAGAGAAAGTTAGGTGTTAATAAGCAAAGGTACTGAGTGGAAGGCATCCCATGGTCGTGTTTATGCCTTATCAGGCGGCTTGGTACTGAGAGGCATTGAGAGTGGGGAAATGCAAGAGATGTGGAGGAAGCAAGAAATATGTAAAGTGAGTAATCTGTTGTCTGTTAAAATTTATTTCTAGAATTTGTATGCTTAATACAGAATACCATTTCCTATTCTGTTCACAGTTTCTGTGTGTTAGGTTGAATATTATAAGCACATAGAGAAACCTGTAAGTATAACTGTTTCCTATCAATAGTTTTTTATTTGCCAATGTATGTGATCTTCTGTGAAAATGATTGCTTGAGAGTGCTTTTATAGGAATGTTTTTGTCTTATTCTGTACTAAAGTAATTATGATGACTATTGCTGGAATCTTCCTAAAAACTGATTTATTTAAAAGTAATACATTGCCCTTGATATGATTTTACACAGGCTTTGAGAGATATAAATGAACCTTGAGAGTAGCAAGTGGAAAAACTTGATTTGCATTCTTGCAATTTCCCACTTCTCGTGCTGGGCTTTTCACACTGGTGCCATAAACATACCCAAGTCATACAACAGAGTCCCAAATAATGCAGTCTTTGGGGACATATGTTCAAGCTTGCATGTCCAACGGTCATTTCAGGGACTCTCTTCTGAAGAAATAATCGTTATTAAACACTAAGCCTTATTCCAAATGTGTAGTGCAACCTGGAGCCCTAGAAGCTTTCTGGTGTAGATGGTGTTATAGAAAGTTATTACAGAAATGTTAAGCCTGGGAATGTCTGGGTGTGGAAACACTGAAGGAAAGTCAGGAGAAGGGCTGTGGGAACTGTGAGTGTTGATGGCCTGTGAGAACCTGGCACACATCTACCTGCAGCTTCCCATGGAGGTGGAGATGGGGATGGAGAAATTGACAGTTCCTAATGTGTACAAAAAGGTATATCTAAAGCCAGAACACAGTCACTAGCGTAAGAGGAACCCAGATGCGTGAAGGACTTGACAGCTGGGGTCCCAAGACTCCCACGTTATTGCAAGGACTGCTAGACACAGCACCTGCATATACATGGCCTCTTGCCTGGATGCTGGACAGATGACTTGGGCTCTCACATTTTAGTGTTCTGAGTATGTGGAAGGTGCATATGAACAAATGAAATTGGTTTTGTTTAAAAATAAAGTCACTTCCTCCTGTAAGGTCCCGCATTGTGATTTCCTGTGTGGGTGCTACAAGATTACGACATGATTTTCTGCAGTGTTGCCTGCTGTTCTGCAGTATTAATGTATTCTGTAGACAAGGAGAAAAACAGGCTCTATATTTAAAACAATGTGCTTATCGTGCCTCTTCTTGCAAATTGTACATTGAAGTAAATGTGCAGTGTACTTTTTGTTATTTTGGCTTGTATTTATAGAGAACTCTGGAGGAAGTCGTAACAAGTGTGGGGGTATCCTGTAGGAGGTGAATCAAGTACATCTGGTTGTGGAAGGTGATGGCAATATTCTTCAGTACAAAGACACAAGGGGCAGAAAGCAATCTGAAGAACAAGAGAGGTAGGAAGAAGGTGCAGGGTCAGTTATGGCTGTCTGCCAGGGAGTGACACAGAGCGTGGCTGGGTTACTGAGGAGGAAGACCATGCAGAGTTCTATGCAATGTTCTGTAGTGTGCCCCATGAACATATACAGAAGCACTGTGATGCTGTGAACAAATTGGATCACATGGAGACAAAAGTCACCGCTATTTTGGCAGCTGGGATTTTCCTGAACAATGGTCTTTTATGGTAATATGGAAAGGTGACATATTATTGTTTTCATTTGTGCACTGATTTGCAACTTAAAATTTGGTGGTCAGTTGCCTATGTCTAAAAAGTCTGAAAAAGGCAGTCTCGAAGACAAAGCTGGAATAGGTTTAGATGTACTCTACAAGGATTTTCACATTTCTCTGAAAAATTTTTAGGGCTTTATAAGTTGAAAACATCTGACAAAATGATGCTGAAGAAACCAGATGATGTATCTAATTTTCCCCTGGCATTTGTAAGAGGAGTCTAAATGAAGTTGGTATAACTGCACACGCATGATGACAGGAGATTTTATTTTTCAGTGGTGTGCCAAGAAATACTGACATAGAATCATTGTAAGAAAACCTGCAAAGCTTCCTGTAGTCATTGTTCTGCATGGTATGCATACCTAACTTATAAATAAGGTATCTTGGAATTCTGTTATTTTCAGTTACTGCTAGCCTATACCTAGAATCATGGGAAGGACTGAAGAGTTAGCAAAAATATTAAAAAGCTGTTTTTCGAATCTTCTGGTAGATATGTTAAAGATGGAAGGGAAGATGTAGGTAATTTACTTTTCTCATGGCAATCTGATAATTTCTGCTTTTGTTTGTCTTGTACTTACCTTAATCAGTCTGAAACTACAGCACAAAAATACAAGAAAACTCAATTTTACCACCCTTTACTTTGGTTTAATTCTTTATAGTGAAGAAAAAGCCGTTATTTAAAATTATGAACAGGTGTATTTATGCTCTATTCTGGCCATTGGACATATCCATGTTCAAGTGCACTAGATAGCCTCTCACGTAGTTAGAATGGTCAGAAACTTCTGTCCCTGTGCAGCGTTTTAAATCTGTCCTCTGGGGTTTGTTTCATGTTGCAGTAAATGTAATGCCTATTGGCTCAGTAATTCCAAATCCAGATGAGTTTAAACCTAGCTGGATTAGTTTAACTGATGAGTTAAGGCAGCTGAAATGGATCTGGATGACTTTGTTCTGAAATGGACTATTAACACTCTCACGGTTTGCTGTGGCACAGCCAGCTGTGGAGACAGGCACTTGGGCAATGCCATAAACTATTCCTGCT
>NW_010266245.1:43164-44912 GCF_000690775.1 Eurypyga helias
CTTGATTACAGATTTATTAATGACAGTGAGTTTGCAGGCAGAGCTTCCTGAAATTCTACATCCAAGCCTTTTTAAGACACTAGTGAATTGTGTTCAAAATTATTGTATGACACTGAGACCACCTGACTTGAAATAACCTCTTAATAGTTCACTATTAAAATCTTTCCTTCACTACCCAGCATGCTCAGTGAACATGGCTTTTGTCCTGGGCTAATTCCTGATTAAGCCCAGGGCCTCTTCTGGGAGCAGAGGCCAAATCTGTGCCAGTTCCAACAGTTCCCCACAGAGAGTTGAGTGCTCAGGTATATTTTCTGGGACTTTCAGGTTAACCAGTATAAATAGATTGTAAAGGGTTACACAGTTCTCATTTGAGGTGTCTGGTTTACAGAGGAGCGGTCAAGCCACAAAAATAAAACAGATGTGCCAAATCTGAATGTAGAACTCAAGTCCTGACATAGCACTGACTTCAGTTTAAGTTTTTGCTTGCTCTGCTCCTAGGCTGCTTGTTTGTACCCTATTCATGGTTTAAAATGAGTTTGTCTACTCCAGCTGGAATTTAGCTAGAAACGTGTGAAGGCATTTTTGTGTCATCCACACAGGCTTCCTTGCCATACACAAATTATTTCCTTCTGTGTGATGTTGCAAGTCTTAGATATAAAAAACTTATATTCTTTTCACATAAAGTATCTTTCTAGGAGTGTAGCTACTTTCCTGAGTCTCTTGTGAAGCTGGGGATCAGACACAACTACTATCAAAGCTCTACTCATTTGTCATTCTTTTTCTGATTTTTTTGGTCAGGATTCAGTAACACTTCTTACTGTGTCAGTTTTGACATTAAAAGAGTAAAGGGATAAGGGAATTAATCCTTCTTTAAAGCCAAAACAAATTTTAAATTCCATAACGACTGAAATTACTATTCTTCTTGGTGTTTTTTGTTTGGTTTTTTTTTTTTTTTAGGTATGCATGCATCACATGGATCATTTTTTTAATTCGGACTCATCCCATATGTGTTTTTCTCTCTGTGTGATGCTGGGTACTTGGACTGTCACGAGATGGAAACCATCAAGCTTGGATGATTTCAGAAGCTGTTTTCCTGTGGGGTTCATGCCCATGAGGAGTCTCAGGGAGATACGTCTCCCGGATGTGACTCCTGGCTATTGGTTGTTGTGTGCTGCTGCAGGCAGATGTGTTTGTGTGAAGGAGACACTCGGATTCTGTGGGCTGTCTCAAGCTCTGCTGTTGACCTTGCTTTATTTTGGCTGTAATTCCAGACCCACCTAGAACCTTTTGCTCTTTCCTGTTTGCCCTTTGCATGATACCTTTGTTTACTGTAGACAAACCCTGATTTCTTGAGCTTTAGCCAGTACTTGACAGTTCCCTTGCCTTGACCTGCTACCTGTTGTGGCTTCTGGACTGCTTATGGGATCTGGGTTCCTGGGCATGGTCTTCTGGTGTGGTAACCGGCCAGAAGGGGGGACCATGGCCTGTCTCCTATAGCATGCCTACCCATCCCATATAGGCTTCTCCTCTGTTGTGCTGCATAGGTAGGGTTTTTAAATCCATTATGTTTTAATTTTTGCTATCTGGGCCAGTGTGGGAGAGACGAGCTGGCAGGTGAGTGTGCTGGATGGGCTGTATATGATAAGCAGGCTTTGTGGATCTGTCCGTCTGTGTTAAAATTTCCTGGTAAGAAGAAATGTGCCCTTCTACAGCTGCGAGTAAATTATTTTTCTGACTCCAGTGTAGGG